>NC_083769.1:33656300-33776300 GCF_963514075.1 Conger conger | reverse complement strand
GAGAGAGAGAGAGAGAGAGAGAGAGAGAGAGAGAGAGAGATATGCTGGCTACTTTCAGACACTGTATGCTGCACCCATAATAATCGATTGCTTCCTTTATGCACAGTATACAAATCCTGTGGCTAATGTGGAACATGGTGAATTGTAGCCATTAGATTGCAAGCTGTCTCCTGAGCATGTGCATTACACAAATGAATTCTCTACAAAGCACAGTCTGGGAGGGAAGTCATTTGCACTCCTTACAGTAGGTGGTGATGTTACATCTACAACCAATAAATCCTAGGAAATTCAGATTCTTCATGACAACATATCCATGCTTCCATTGTCCCCTGTTTTATCCAACTGTGTTTTAAGGATACTGTCATGTTGTGGCTTATGACTCCCATGTTACTGATAGATCAGTTATTCTGTTAGAGCACAACTGGTCACTGAATGCTGAATGTGAAAGCATGCACAGAGAGACAGAGAAAGAGAAAATAGAGAGCGAGAGAGAGGGAAAGTGATAACCAAAGACACACACTGCTATTTCCACGGGAGCGATAATGAGCCGCTAAAAGCTATTCCGTGTTACCCAGGAGCTGCTTAAAAACCTTCTCTCCCTCTCTCCCTGATTTAAAGGTAATTTCTCACTAAAACCACTCAGATTTTTTTTCTGCAAAATTGTTGACAGAGTTATGTGTGTACTATCAAATCAAAAACCAGTTACATTGATCAGCAGTTGCATCATCCGCTGATAGCGCTCATGTTCCCCATTACTTGTGTCATGCAAGGGGAAGGCTTAACGTCTAGCACAGGGCCACCAACTGCATCTGAGGAACGGGTGGGGGTGGAGGGGGTTGGGCAGGCTGGGGAGTGGTTCAGATTATTTCTGAAAGTGTGGGTTTAGGTATTACAGGCTGATTATTGGAAATGGCTGGAGTCAGCTACACACTAATCCATCACATACACTTTCAGTGCACCGGCACAGCTTTCAGTGAAATTCTGTATTGTTTTCTCATTCTTTCCTCTTTTCCTTTTTAATTGCAGAAGCTGGAATTTAAAAATCTGGGAAAGTGGGGGAAATGGACAGTATGAGTATGGGATCTCACTGTGCAACATACACACACACATACACACATAATCTCCACATGCCACACTGTGCAACATACACACACACACACACAAACATATATACACACAGAAAGAGGGAGAGAGCAAGAAACATTCTTTGATAACAATACTCTAATTTACCATCCACAACCATTACCAAAACTCTGTTTTCATCTATAATAATAATAATAATAATAATAATAATAAAATTGGCAGTTGCCCTAATTAAAGCCACAGGGGACATAATTTCCATCACCCCCCCCCCCCCCCCCCCCATTTCCATCTTTTCAAAATGATCAGTCAAAAGCAACTGTTTTCATTTCTGTTTCCATAATCCCTCTTCTCCCCACGCACTTCTCTCTGCTTTCACTGCGTATCAAAGCACAGTTTTAGCGCTCTTGCACAAGGTTTCCAGAGGAGAGGCAAAAAAAAGAATGAGAGAGGGGGAAGCAAAGAGATAGAGAGAGACGGAACACAAGCCGCTTGCAGAGAAAACAGGAGACAAAACAGGAGATGGGGCAAAGAGAGAGGAGATCCAGTAACGTGCTGAATGCTCCAAATTATTCATGCCGATTAGCTTCCCTGTGTAAATGAATAGAAGGCCCAGCATATGTTGTCTTGACATGGAGGAGCTTTACTGAAATGGGCTGGATAAATAAGTGTTGTGTTGGGAGACCCTGGTTATTCGGGTGACAGTTACTCTACCCACAAACATAATGATACAGTCTTCATCTGTCATCGGAAGTCATATTTTTCTGGTACTGTGTTGTGTTGAAAGAAAACATTTATTTATATTTTATAAATGACCTTGATCACTTTCTCATGCTTTGATCACAGTTTTCGAAATTAAAAAATGTTACATGAAAACCAACCTTGAAAAAAAAGAATATTTTTTCATGTGCTCAAAATACCAATTTTGAGCACATGACTTCCAGGGAACGAACTAATAATCCACAAAATATTACTATACTTTCTATATTCTGTCCTGTCAATGAGTAATATGGTCTGATCTGTACCATGCTGTACTCCTGCTATAGTCTAGCATGCACTCTGTTACCATCTCTAACAGTCCACATATAGGGCCAGATGTAGTCATGGCGCACACCATTTGCTAAATGGAGCTCTGTTGCAGCCGCAGATATCAACAGATGAATGACCGATTTTCCAGGACCTGCTCTATATGCACAATCAATTACCTTTTTCAGGATGAGACACCCATACAGGGTCAGAAACAATATGGGATGCTTACACATCAAGACAACAATGTGCCAAGAAATGCATGTGGAACAACCAGGCAACAGTTGGAAAGGGAACCACAAGAAAAAGAAAACTTAAAGGGACTATAAATCTATGAGTGGATTCAAGACTACATTGTCTGGGGTTCTTGTGGTATGTATTAAGCATCAGCTAAATTAAATGCATTGCAATATCGACTTGTATCAGTCTAAAGATTTCCATCTAGTCCAATGTCGGGATTAAGTGTGTGGTGTTCAATTTATTACCAGACTCTATAACCAGACGCTATTGGGTCCAGATCATTTATGACATCATCTGCCCAATGAGCAAGTTGCGTGGGTGGAAGGAGTAGACACGGATGAAGTTGTGATGGAGGATGGCCACAGAGCATCTGAAAGTAAAACTGCCGTCAAAATTCATTATATACCTCAGAACCCATATGCAGAACAACTCTTTAAAATTCAGTTTTTATATTCATTGCTAGCTGATGACTTCAATAGAATCCTTTATATTGATTGAATGATCCATTCAATAAAACAAATATCATGTCATATTGTATGCAAAAATAAATTAGAAGTTATTAGTTGAAACGTGTGTGAAACATATTTTAAATCCCATCTCCAGAGTGTGATGAATTTCCATGGATGCACTCGTTCATCTCCGTCCCATGCAGACCACAGGGGAAACTGAAGTGACTGTACAGGATGTGTACGTCCTGACACAGCTCTCCGCCATCCTGTGTGAGAGCTGCACTGCGGGCTATATGAGCACAAATTACCGCCTGCTTTGAGCAGTTCTAAAAAATCACGCAATTAATGCTTTAGTAAATTAGACAGAATACTTAATTGGCCTAATTTACATAATCACTCCAAGTATACATATGCATGGAAATATTTAACCATGCATCAAACGGAAAGTCACATATTGACGTAATGCCCACAGAATACATCCTAATAAGGATTTTGACCCATTACTAAATCCAAAGTGGATATTGCAACCTTCGAGCAACTGTATTTGTGTCGGTAAAAAGCCGTCACAATCCTTCAGTACTTTTAGTACTTCTCTAGTACTTTTGGACTTTTATCATAAAGATGGAGAAAGGCGATTGATTCAAATCAAGCTGCCACTGTTTTTGTTGTAATATGAAGCGCAACCTTGACCGTCTCAAGCAAGCAGTTTCAGTTCATTCACTGCTTTATTCACCGAGATAACAATCAATGACAGCAAAATGCTCACTGATCAAATCAGTGAGCATTTGAATCAAATTGAATCAAATTGTCCCAAAGAGCAACAACCCTGACTGAAAAGGCTCTACTGACATGAAAATGCATGTTAGCTTGACCTCTACCATCAACTCCCCATCTAACATCACACTGCCTACCCCAACCGTGACCGTCCACAGTCCACGTAGCATGGCATCTACTCTCACCCTGTCCTCAGCTCTCCACTCTCCACATAACATCACACACTCTATACACTGCTATACAGGCTCAATCAGAAAATGATGAAAAAGAGGGAGTAGAGACTGTAGACATTCGGATCAATGCTAATGTCAACCATGGCCTCCTCATAGTGTAGCTGCTTGCAGTACAGTCTTAATTATGCCATCCCAGTGAGTTTGTAGAGGCGGAAAAGACGCAGCATGACGCTGGTGTCTCATTGCCCAGGAGGCTTTTACAGAAGGCCCAGGCAATGCCAGACTGAGATTGAGTTATCAAACTCTGCAAAACCATCCATATGTGCCTATGAGGCAAGGTCTTGTTCTCTGCTAAGAAGAAACGCAGAGTGGATTTGCTTCTTTCCTCTTCGAGGAATAACCTCCCTGTCTTCTCTGAATGTACCCAGGCTACGTCGATCTGAAAGCAGGCAGAGGTCACAGGAAAACACAGGCAGGAGGCTCAAACACTGTTTTTGGGGGTGACCAACCAGAAAGAAACATCATACTTGAAAAGTTCCACTGATCCCAAGATTGAGACCTGGTTCTGACTCACTGCAGAAATAGACAGTGATTCAGACTTTCAGGAAGGACAATTAATGATTTTTTTTTGCAGGGGTGACAGACCATCACTCATGAATATTGATGAGAGAGAATAAACATTAAAGAAATCGAGTGTTCCATCTTGTCTCGACTCTCTGCATTAAGGACAAAGGACAAATGAGCAAAAAAGTCAATGCAATTTTCCTAACAAAATTATTTTTATGAAGTACTGAAAAACCTAACTACCTATCTGAAGTGGCTGGAAAGTAAATGTTGAATGCTAAAACACATTGTAAATGATAAAAAGTCATTATGATAAAGTTGCATAGCCACGCCGCTGAACAACGTCTGAACAAGATCATCAGCAATGGTGCGGCAACAGCTAATGACAAGCAGTCTCCAGAGAGCCCTGGCAAAAAAAAAAAAACATCTCTCTTTATTCAAATCATGCATACAGACAGACAGCAGCCGGAAACTCCTGAAAAGCATTCTCGTGAGACTCTCTGAAACCTCTTCCCACATTTCATCATCTCTCTTAAGCATTACTCTTCAAACAGGTCTTCTTTGTCACTCTGATCATGAGTATAGGAGTTGGGAAAATCAGTGCAGATTTAGTCCTTCAGTTTGGTTGTGAAAAGAGAACACAGAGACCAAGCCATTTTAAGTGGTCTCGAAGGCTCTGTTCCTTTGAAGAGCCGCGGATGGGAGACAGGCACGATGTCACTTGAAGGACTGGCATTTATAAGAAGATGGTTGCCATGCTAGCAGCTTAGATGCACAGTTAGCTCTGCTTGCATTATGGCCTTTTTCTTTAACTGCCTGTCTGTCTGTCTGTGTCAGTCAGTCTCCATCCCTTTCTGTGACAGACACATAATTCCACTTCAATTGGACTAAATTCAAAATGGTGCTGAACACAGAAATCAGATGATTGCTTATTACATGTTATGCAAGTATGTGGGAGGATGATAAATAGAAAATGAAAGATAACACGCAGACAGCCTCTCAGAAAAGAGAACACGCGTGCTACATTGAAGGCTCCCTCAAAGGATTATGATCAATAAGAACTTAATGTACATCTAGGGTTACAGCAGCAGAAAATGACCAGTGCTCAGCACTGACTCAGGGTGTCACGCTGAATCAGAGCTATCAACTCAAAGAACCTAATCGGGAACAGATGACCTCATTTTCTGAAGACACTGTTCTCCGAGTGGCTAATTGATTGCTGCCTGAAAATAAACACTGTTTCAGACCAGTAAAATCCAGATCTACGATTCCACTGATCCTATCCTGTATGCAGTGCATTCTGGGTAACTGGCCAGTTCTGGCCGTGTAGAGCAGAGAGGACAGTGCTGTAAGGGGCACTGATGCAACAGCACTGAGACACGGCAGGCTCACACTGAAGACCAGCCCGCACTCACACACTGCGAAAAACAACCGTCTTCACACGTAGTTAAGTCTTATAATAAGACTTAATATGTTATTTTCTTCTCTCAAGCAGAAATTACTAGCTCATTTTAAGTTACCATTTGCTTGACATGGTAACTCGTGCATTGGTAAATCTTGAAATAAGCCTGTTTTGCCAGACTGACACTACTTTTGTCTTACTTAGCAAAATAAGTAATAGAAGTAAGATTTTAAGCCTCAACATAAGACTGAAATACTTTGATTTATTTTTTGTTTTTTACAGTGCAGACGCACGCTGTAGCCGCAGCTCACCGGAGGAGGAAAGGGAAGTGGAGCAGAGGCAGCGGTCTCTACGGGACTCTACGGACTGTGACATTGCTGCCGCTCAAACGCTTTTCAAGGGCGACGTGGCTTCGGGGGGATGCGACGTGAAGCAGCGGTTAGGGCGCTGGACTGTGAACCAAACAGGTGTGGCCACAGATCTGTGGTCTGAGACGCCCATTGTGAGAGGCGCCTCACCTCAAGCGCTCTGGCAACAGCCCAGCAGTACCCCTCACGTCTGAGAGCGCACGGGGTTGAACATTACAAGCAGCGCGCTGTAATATCACTCTAGGAAAGCAGGCTCTCCCAGCATGTGAGTAATGTAATAACGTAATGTCGGCTGTCTGCCACTGCTTTCAGCACGGTCCAGGTCTCTCTCGACAGGGGCTGCTGCCGTCAGTCACTCTACTCTCCCTCACTTTGTTTCGGTTAAACTCTCACGCCGTCTCCGGGATTAGACACAGTTTTTCTGACTGTCAGCTTGAGGCCTGCCAAGACCCATCTCAGATCCCATGTATTTAGTGAGCACCAAAAAAAATTTACTTACACTAAACAGTGATCAGTCTATCGCCACATTCCTTTTTTTCCCAAGCTAAGTTGCTGAAAACAAATTCTGACATTTTCCACTTCTCCCAAGAAAATAAACTGCACTGGTAGAAGGAGCTGAGAGACAGACAATCTTGTTACCAGCCGGTGATACCCTGGGAAGAGTTCTATCAGTGGCACGTATATAGAGGCATCCATTTAGAAAATAGCTTTTCCAGGCATGCTGAGCCATTTAGCTCACCCTACAACTCCTCCTGTTTGTAGCCGCGATAAAACGCTTTCCCCACTTTTGCCGCTTTTTGCTGCGAATTGCGCGATTACCAGGCCTCCGTGTAACAAACTGTACCCGCGCACGTGGGAAGTAAGAGATGGTTCCCTGATGTAACATGTATCTATCCAGGGCCTGGTGTATGGTCAGATATTTGTAAGTCAGGCTTGATGCTGGTGGGGGGTGGGGGAGGGCAGTAGGAGCTCAATGGCAGGCTGCCTGCCAAAATCTGAGGAACAGCATCTAACACAAAGAGCATTTCTTAAATGTCATTTAAAACAGAAAAACAAATGTGTGCCTGTATCAAGATGCCTGTATCAAGTTATGTTAATCATAAACTCCTGTTCTGTTCACGGACTGTAATAGAGGGTACCTTAAATCAGAATTGTGAATAAATCGCAAAGTATACTTCATCTGGGATTGACATACAGGAGCACAAAAATTGGATAGTCATGTGTGACTTACAGATATATCCTTCAGTCTCGTGAGTATCTACTAGGTTTGCTCTCTAAATCAGTCTTACCAGATAAGGCTTGACATGGCTTGATGGGAGCCATTGTATGATACTCAACATGTAAAGTACTTCAGGAAGCTTGCAAAGCTTCTTGAAACTTCAAAGCTTCAAAGCCTACCAGCATACTGCCCTTCTCTTCAAAGAGCCAATGAGGCAGCCAAGTAGGGCATCGGTCCAGGGAACCGTGGCCAATGAGAAGTGTCACAACGATGTGCCGCTCGGCCAAGTTGCTCCACTCAAGCAAGCCCAGGCCTGAGCTTCATCTCAGCGATGCCAGGAGACCGCAGAGGGATCTCGGATTGTATTACACACACATACACATAAAACATATACACCCACACACACAAATGCTGCTTTTCAAGATCTGTGTAAACAAATAAACATGAGGCATAAAAAGCTAACACCATGCAACACAACTCTTTCATCCACATGCTGCCAAACCATCTGTTAAGTTGTAACGAGAGAGCCCAGATCCAGTGCGATTTTTCACACTCCAGAGACGCTCTTGGAAAGCGCCTTCTTTCTGGTCCAAAGTTGCTGATCTGTTCAGCTGCAGTACTGCACAGCTTAATCACTTTTTACAACTGAAGTTCAGCTGGCTCAGGTTCCCTGCCTTCCCCCACAGTACCAGCACTGCACATCAGCCTAACGATGTAACCATTAGTGAACACAGAGAATAATGTAGATCCGACAAGATGAAACAAATTACGCATGACCGAGAACAGGCAACACCGCGAATAAACCAGCTTAAACCACGGACAGACTCACTTCAATCACAAGCAGAGAAGACTCAGCCACGGGGAGACCTGTAACCCCTCCCAAATTGCACTCCCTCTTCTATTACAAGAACCTCCTTTGGCTTCGAGGCTCAGGGATGGCAACAAACAATTTTCACAGGGAGAAACCTTCAGCTGAACACTTGTTTCTGTAGATGATGTGTTGCAGAACAAGAATTTGGTGATGACGGAGGGGAAAATAAGAGAAAGAACTTACCCCTCTCATTTGCTGGACTCCGCTGACGTGCTGAAAAACCTGTTCGATTTCTTTCTCAATGCGTCCCGCCCAGTGGATCATCCTGTAGAGGAAGATAGACATGGAAAGTCTCAGAGCTGCTTCAACTGTAATTCCCTTTCTGTGGTTGCCTTATCCATAGACCTTACTTCTGGATCTCTCCATTTCCCTCGGGGATACCACACTCACGCCGTCACCCAGTGCAAGGAACCTTGGCGTGGTGATGGACAGCAGACTGTCCCTTTCCGATAACATTGCGGCGGTGACCCGGTCTTGCCGGTTCTTCCTATACAACATACGGAGAATCCGCCCCTTTCTCACCCCCTACTCGAGCCAGCTCCTGGTCCAAGCGATGGTTCTATCCCGCCTGGACTACTGCAATTCCCTCTTGGCTGGCCTCCCAGCGTCCGCCATCAGACCCCTCCAACTTATCCAGAATGCAGCAGCTCGTCTGGTCTTCAACCTTCCCAAATACTCATACGTCACCCCCCTGCTTACTTCCCTCCACTGGCTGCCTGTCATGGCTCGCATCAAATTCAAAACATTGGTGCTAGCCTTCCA
Organism: Conger conger; assembly: GCF_963514075.1. Taxonomy (NCBI): domain Eukaryota; kingdom Metazoa; phylum Chordata; class Actinopteri; order Anguilliformes; family Congridae; genus Conger; species Conger conger. The sequence goes on along the minus strand of NC_083769.1, from coordinate 33,767,372 downwards.
AGCAGTTAAGGGGTCTTCCCCAGCTTATCTACAAAAAAATCATCAGACCCTACACCCCTGCCAGACCTCTTCGTTCAGCCTCCACAGGCCGCTTGGCACCTCCCCCTCTCCGAACCTCCACCTCACGCTCCACGGTGGTGGAACGAACTCCCCGTTGAGGTCAGAAATGTAGAATCTCTCCCCACCTTCAAGCGCAAGCTGAAGACACACCTCTTCAAGCAGCACCTCTCCCCGTCCCTCCCTACCTCCCTGTGAACCTTAATTGTTGTCTCTGTGACTTGCTTTGTGTATCGGTATTTTTAGTTGGCTAGGTAAGCAGTGTTTGGATAGTTAACTTTGGTCACTTTTGCTCTGTTGTTTGTTTCTTTGTTCAAAAATAAATAAATAAATAAATTGGCCCTCGTCCGCATCTTTGTTGTACAGGTAGCAGTTGAAATTGTACTTCCCTCTATGGTCTTTCAGCGAACTTATCCCTGGTTATGGGTATGCACTTTGTTGTACGTCGCTCTGGATAAGAGCATCTGCCAAATGCCAATAATGTAATGTAATGTAATAACAGCTGCATTGTTTCTCTTAGTCCTTTACAGCAGCATTTTCAATTGCATATAGCCCTTAATAAAAGCCGTAGCTGTTAGTCCTTAACTGTTATTGTTTTATAATGTTCTATAGCATTATCTGATGTTTATAGTCCTTCATAAGTGCCTTTTCTGCTGTTCATTATCCTTTATAACAGTCGTAAGATCATTAACATAGGAGGAGACACAGGTTACTACGGGCCAGAAATAGTATACTCGTCTTTTTGCCAACAACTATGATGCTAATTTCTTACAGCCTTAACCCACTGCTAGCAAAAAGTGCATCCATGTATTGTAGAACTATTCAACTATTTAAACATGTAAGACTATTAATTAACACATTTAGAAAACCACATTTGGGATATTCTACAATAAAAGATAACTGATTCATCCATTCATTCATTCATTCATTCATTCATTCATTCATTCATTCATTCATTATCCTAACTCCACACAGAGAGGACCCGGCTGACTGGGATTCAAACCCAGGACCTCCTTGCTGTGAGGCGGCAGTGCTACCCACTGCACCATCCATGCCGCCTCAACGAAACTGTTTTTAAATTATAAATACCTGCAGTTGTTTAATTTATCCCTAATCCAATCCTGAGTGACTCAACACACAATTAATATTTAACTTTTCACAACCAACAATCAATTCCATTTATTTGACAAGGTGGCCATCTTGTCTAATCTCAGGGCTTCATAAATGGGATCTCCCTCCACATTGCAGTTAAAGCAGGATAAAAATTCAACTGAAACCTCAGTAATCCATTTTAACCATAGTAGATCAAGGCAACCACCCACCGATAAAGGCCTCAATATAAAAGTGATTTAAAGGTCAACCTTTAACAAGAAGCTTATAAATTAAGCTGAAAGATGATGCTCAACACATCAAAGCAACGCTACGCTACTGAAGACACAATTTCAGCATGGAAGCCGGTGCTTGTCAGCCGCGGCAGTCTGAATATCACAACAGTCATTACGATGACAGATGCGCCGCAGTGCAGACAGGGGGAACTGGGCGCAGGAAAGATGAAGGAACGGCAACTGTGACAGCGCCGAGCACTGAAGATCCATCATATTTTATAAAAACGTGGATTCAATGATTAACCTCGGTTCACTTTTTTTGGCTTCAACAAAAGCAGCCCTGGAAGCAGAAGTGTCTCTCGGAGGCTAACTGACTAACTGATGGACCCGCTGACTGACTGCCTCATCTTACGTAATTACCTACTTTTTTTTCACCCCATGATAGTGGAGAAAAAACCAAACCAGGGGAACCACTTTTTTTGGGACCTTGAACGATTCTCGAGGTCTCGGTTCTCAGCAACAAAATCTATGACTTTATACAATAATATAGACACACAAAATTCCACAACTACAGCACAGTTCATGCCTTTTCAATTCTGATACCATTTGCATGAAACCAAAGTGAGACATTATTTTAGTTAAAAATGATAGTTATACAGGATGTAGCTGGCAGGAAACTAACACAGTACCCATCAGCCTGCCTCACAGAGTATTGCAGCATTCCTACACGCTGGCCTTCTCTCATACAACATGTCCGCCCACAAACACACATGCCTATTCCCTCTCCACGTGGAGAGCGGTGCTACATGCATAATTCAGGGGCCTGCTGAGTACATACAGCACCAAAGTGCCGCCCTGTCATGAGCTTTCAGCAACTCACTCGCTCCCTTGACTTCACATGTAATCTACAGCAATAACTCTCCCAGCAAGCAGAGCCGGAGCACCTGAGTCACATGACTGGCCTGGAACATGACCCCTGACCCCCGACCCATTTCTGCATGCCTACCAGCTCTTTCAGCAGGGCCTGACTCAGATGCCCTCTGAGAAAAGGTCCATGTTTTCATCACACTTTTGCCTTTGGTTTTAACACAAAAGGGTTTGCTTGGAGTCTGGGCCGGAATGCATTTGAATACAGCAGGGCTCCTGCTCCCCCCCATCTCTCCTCCCGGGGAGGGAAGTGGCCCAGACTCCCTAGCGCTTCTCGCACTGCGAGCAGCTCTGCTGTGCCAAGGCCTGAATCCTCGTTTGAGCTAACACAGCATTTCTGTGCTAAATATCCATGAGACAGTCCCCAGAGGACTCCAGCGCAGCTCACATTAATCATTCAATTTGAGCTTTCTGAAGGGCCAAGCAGATTTCTATTGCCGCTGAGATAGTAAGACTATTGGCTCTGTGGCCACTGGGACCAGGGGGACCAGCCAAGCTCAGAACAGACCCGTCAAAACACTCCGCCCAGACGCTCAACTGGAAGCACCGGGAGCAGGACAGCTGGCTGTTGTTTACCAGCTGAGTCTCACCTTTGACCTTCTGCAGTTTGACAGCAGCCCGGAAGACCTTCAGTGTTAGCATTACGACATTGCTTACAACTGTACAACACAGAGCACAGGAGCCAGCAGGAGAGACGAAGGGACAGAGACGGATGGGGTCACATGACACACGCACGCTTAAGTGCAGAATATATGGGGGGGGGTGAAATGTGCTGGGCCAGGGTCCCTGCTGAAACAGACATGTGCAGGATGTTAGTGAGAGCATGGAGGCAGCGGGCAGACAGTGATATAGAGGGTAGCAATGAATCCAGCAAGGAGAGGATCATTTATGGGTTTCAATTACCACTGCCTGTGCTTTATAGAAGGTGGTCAATAAGACTTCCTCTCCCCCCCGTGTTACTAGTTGCAGTATTGGGAGACGGGCAGTTTTTCAGCGTGAGTTCAGTTAGCCGGTGCGCTAAGCAGACGTAGACGCGGAGAGGGTCACATTCATTACTGCATGGGCGAGGGTGACAGGAGCAGTGTTGGGGGAGTCGGGGGGAGGGGGGTGGAGCGCTAATCTACAAGAAGTCATTAGCTGCAGACAAGACTACGACTGTCTTTGGCTCGTCTCTCTAACCACCCCAGTCCAAATATGGGCATTAATTATTCAGCCGACGGGCCGCCGCCTTGCCGCTCGGGCTGTGCGGTGCCTTGGACCCGGATTACAGCGGTAATTTGAGGCTTTCGGGCATTACGCTCATTGTTCTTTTATTTATGTGCTGTGGACTTTACTGGGGCAGGCTTAGCGTCTACTGTTTCAGCACTTCACACTCTCTGTGGGCCTGGCCTGATGCAGCCTTACGGCACAGACGCTCAAGAGGAAGAGGGGCCTGCTCGAGGAGACCACTGCTGTTATAGTGTGTGTGTGTGTGTGTGTGTGTGTGTGCGCACCCGTATGTGTGTGTGCGTGTGTGTGCGTGTGTGTGTCTATGTGCGCACCCATATGTGTGTGTGTGTGTGTTCGTGTGTGTGTGTGTGCGCCCATGTATGTGTGTGTGCGTGTGTGTGTGTGTGTCTGTGTGCGCACCCGTATGTGTATGTGTGCGTGTGTGTTCGTGTGTGTGTGTGTGCGCGCCCACGTATGTGTGTGTGTGTGCGTGTCTGTGTGCGCCCACGTATGTTTGTGTGGGTGCGTCCACGTATGTGTGTGTGTGGTAATTTCAGTTTTAATGACCTTTTATATATATTAAATAATTATATTTTAAATAGACAGGGTGACCAGAGCATTTTTATAAAAGAAAAAGAGATTTCCTTATCTTGCATTAAAACGCATTTGTGCCTCCTATTAAGCAGCCTTCTGTAGCCACAGTAATGTCCCTCGCACTCTGCCAGTTTGTGACTCCCCAAATGTGATGACAAAACCGCTTTTACCACTTGATGGAGAAAAGCAACAAATGAACGAATGGCTGGAGGCCAGCACAGCCTCTGAAAAGTGTATTTTCTCTTCTTGTTTTTCCATCACATAACCTTACTTACAGTCTCGTCTCACTTTGTTTAGGTGTTGGTGCTTTTGGCATGGAACAGCAGGATTTAAAATCAACTGAATAGAAAGAAATATTAAGAATGAACCCATCTACCATGCATTGACAGAACTGCAGAATAAGCAGAGTATAATGGGGGGAACAGATTTCTAGTAGCTTGTGCAACAGAGCCAAGATCAGTATTAAAAGATCAAACTACTCAAGTATATTGCCAGGCATCTCAAGCCAGACTGGCAAATAACTTAAAGCAACAAGATGCTCGCAAGCTGTACAGTAGCCCAAAAAGGCAACATGAAAGTTAGCAAAAGAAGGGAAATACAACAGAAACAAAGAAGATAATGATGTTATCTGGTGTCGACTGAAAGCTCTAAGCTCGGTACAGGAAAGAAATCTCAGAGGGAAATCTGTCATCTGCTAAACAAAGCTGATAAAAGCATCCCCATCTTGAAAGCAGCGTTATGGCCGTTTCTAGGCATTACACAGCCCATCTCACAAGAACAGGTGTGCTGAAGAATAATGCTTCATGAGCAAAGATTATATGGCTTATATTTAATCTATATACGGCATCTCTCCGTTTTTCATCTCACCTCCTGATTGCCAGACTAAACTAACCTGCTGTCAACTGAGAAGTATCCGGAGGATGAAAGGAGCTGCAGACTGCTGTAGATATAATGCACAGCACATGTGGGTCCAGTCACTAAAGATGGCACGTAAAATGCTAAAGATGGCTTCACTGTAATCTATAAGAACCATTGGTAAGACAAAAACCTATTGTTTTACCGCTACACAAAAACAGCGTATCATTTTAGCTCAAAAATGCTTTATCCAAAAAAGGTTTATTTTGCTTTATAGAAACTGCACACAGGCTAAGAGGCAAAAGTGGAACTTGCTTGGCTCCATAGTTACTGCACAAAGAAATGCACAACCAGCTACAACTCCAACTGACACATACTCATACATACTCAAGCATAATAACACCGTTATTCTGAGTGCAAATATGTAGATTCACCTCTAAACTATTTGCCACAGTCAACAGGTACTGAATGTATTAAAAATCCAGAAGCAATTCTGACACTGAACTGATATCCTGTCATGCTCACATTAACAAAAGAAGCAGAATAATTATGCATAGACAATGTTTCAGTATGAAATGTCATCTTCAGATTTAATTCATTTTCAACTTCAGACAGTATTTAACAGGTAGGCAAGTATTTACTTTGTGTGCGAGGGTGTGTGTGTGTATGTGATGTAAAATACTGCACAGTGTGCATGTATGCATGTAAATGTATGAAAAGTCCACATCAACTGACATTACAACTACAGGATATTAGCATGGTAAAATCCAATACAGCTACGTACTCTAATTGAGACTGATACTTGCTTGTATAACCATCAGGCGGAAATAAGCATATCAGTCTCTATTGTGCAGCTGTACTGGACTTCACCACGCCAATATCAGTTTGCAACATCAGCTACCGTGGAGTTGCCCATTTGTGGGTATACATGTATGAGAAGGTGTACAAATGGGAAAGAAAGATCTGTAAACCTCTAAAATGATGGTGCAAGGCGGAACTGTTGAAGAAAGACCACTGACTCTGAAAAGGTCACCTAGCAATGAAGTGAAAAAATGTTTAAACTGATGCGACACTGGTGCAGAGGACGGTGACGGTAACTGGTAGTGACAATGGCTCTATCCCTGAGCTAAATGCACTCCTTATCAGTCTGAACTTCTGCACACACACACACACACACACACACACACAGACACACATCTTCCTCAATTGCTACCCCAGCCACTCTGTCTCCCTCTCCCTCTCTCTAGCTTCATCTAAGAAAACATTATTTTTAGCCGCAATTTGAATTGAATAAAAAAAATAAAAATAAAAGACCGCATCTGAAGCAACATTGAAAGTGGGAAGATAATTCAGTGCTGATGTGACAGACAGATCGCCCCCTCAAGAGCTCTCCCTCTGACTCTCTGTCAGACCCGGGGCCCCCAGATCTGCCTCAGGTCTGTGCGGGTGGACTGCGGGGCTTCACTGTCCTCCATCAGTCCGGCGCAGAGCTGTGGGGGGCCCGCGGGGAAAGGCCTCATTAGTTCCCTTCATTTCCCAGGCATGCACACTCAGGCGCTGCTCTCCCCTGCTCAGCTAACGCCTCAGCGCACCGTAAGCCCACCGGAAAATTCCCGCTTCCGCAGATTAAGGGCCAGTGCATTCTACAGAAGCCAACAGTTCCTCTTCACCCTTAACATGCCATCCCGAAAATCCTCTACCAGAATGAAAATGTAAGGCTTTCCAATAAAAATGGAAGTGTTCATGTTCTGCAGTAAGTTTTTGTAATTGTTTTTGTAATTGCTTGGTCAGTCCTTGAAAACGCTATACACCAAAGCAATTTGTCAAACTTTTCTTTTAACAACTATTTCTCGGTGGAGAAATGTTCAATGTTTTTTTGTTTTTTTCAAACTAAAAATAGACAGTGAAGTAATGTATTTACAGTGCTGGCAAAGCATTGCCCACTACAGCATTGAGGCAATAATAGAACTAGTAGTCATAGCCCTCGGGATCTATTAGTACACACCCACATAATGTTAAGACACATCAGTATATTGCTTTCATCATTACATAGGTAGCGTTTACATGCCCACACTATCAAAACCACACAAGTCCAGTGGAAACATATTTTGTCTTGAATTATGCCAAAGACATTTCAGTTCAGTTTTTTTATATGCCAGTGAAATTGGATGCCTGTTCAATAGACCTCAATTCTTTTTATCATACAGCTTTCCTGTCCCTTTGCAGCAACGAATGGGATGAATAAACACATTATTATATTATGGCACCAACCTGAAACAAAATGTGCATTAAAATGTACACCCCTTCTCCTCCATTCAGTGCCATAGACTGGAAGCGAACAATACAATTGGAAGCTAGGTTTACTGTAGCATTCAACCCTTTTAAACAGAGAAATAGAACTGGAGTGAGAAGAGAGTGAGAGCAAAGCTGAGAAATGGAGAGATGCAGAGACAGAGACGGGCAAATGGGGGTGAGACAGAGCAGAAGAGAGAGAGGGAGAAAGGGGGAGGAAAGATGAAAACTCCTTCTGACTTCAGTGATATTAATTCTTAATTGGAAGGAGCTGCTGTTATTCACTGTGGTGATTCTGCTCCATTTAGTTTATATGAACAGATCCTACAGCACATGGTTTTTCAAGCGGGTCAGCAGAAACAGGCATGGGACCTAGCAGGGCTAGTGTCTTTAATGAGATCTCTCTGCAGGAATAGAATCATCACTCACCAACAACAGCTCAGGCCCAGCCTGCAGACCTTTTACCACATATGCCTACAAAATCCTTCCTGGAGCCCTCAAAACACTTTCTCAATCAGAAAATGACAATGTGCAGCCACAATCATCAGCTCATTTTTAACCCATAAAGTATCACCCATTTTGTTGACACAAGCTTAAAAATGACATACCCAAAATAAAAAGCTTACTTATACTTTTACCCTTTTGATTACAGGCATAATCCTGGTCACGTCTGAAAGGGTGGCCAAGAGTCAGAATTACTCCAAATATTACTAAAACAAAGTTACAGAGGCTCAAACACAGCGAAACTGGAAGCTTTTTTTCTCACTGAAAATATTTTCTGTATTTGAATAGAAACAGATTATTGAAGCTGTGGCTGGTGCGCTTAGAAACACAAGGGAGCCAAACAAGGGAGCCAAGTCACAACACTGGACAAATCTCCTCTCAAATTTGAGGACAATATCACCAAAAATGACCTAATCTATGTCTAGGCAGTTTTCTAAAAAGAACATTTGGAGACTCTAAAAGGACACGTGGAAACTAAATTATGTTATGAGGTGTAAAATATAGAATTTTGCTTATTAAACGATACACTATCTTTTATCCTGAAAAAAAGTTTTTGCACTTCTCCTCCATCTGTCACCCTCGCCTACCTCTCTGTCCAAAACTCCCTCTCCTTTCAGCTATCAGACAGCAACAGGTCGACAAGATCATACAAAATAAGTACAATAATTACAATAATACCATCTTGTATACTAATATATTAATTTAGGTCCATTGATTTAAGTTTTTGTCAATGTCATTAGCTAAAATGCTTTTAGTCGTCACTACTATACCATTCCCATAGTCGGTTCTTTGATGAGCTGTTAAACTGAATTTTCTTACACATGGATGGGGGTAACGCATTTTCTCCGCAATTAGATTACAAATACTGGTCAGAGACAGTTGTACTGGGGCTTATCGTATTCCAGGGGGCCTACACAAAACATAGATAATATTATTTCTATGTAGTAGTACTTTTGCAGAAGTATACAATGGCGAAACCAACAACAATGCTCATTGCTCCAGAGAAATTCTGAGTAAACAATGGACATTCTATGGACGTTTCTCTGAGTTAGCACATTTTTAGAATGAGAAACTTGTGCATTTGGTCCGCAGGACGCTTGTCATGAAAAGGACACTGACATTACCTTACTTCTTGTAGTGTGTGGATTTCCAAAATGCAGAGAAGGTGAGGTCCCCCAAAACTTGTTTTACCACCAACATGTTACAAAATAAGGAATCTTAAAATAGGTTATACAGAACAGAACCATGAGTTTAAACACTTTCAAATGGTTTATCCTGTTACCATAGTGAATGAAAATAATAATGAAAATAATAATGAAAAAAATAATGAATGCAAAAAACCCCTCGTCAGCCCAGCCCAGATATGTAAAGGGTTAACAATAGGTAGGAGGGATATACAAGTATAAGGAATGGAAGCATTTTTACAATAGTTTTATAAACAGTGTGTGAATAAAATTTTGATTAACCCAGTGAAAGTAGCCTAAAAGCAATTCTGTTTTCTGTGCGATGCATGTTCTGGCAGTACATAGGACATAAATGCAACACCAGATTCGGCCTGGGGGAAATACAGCACACTGGACATGCCAAAAATGCAAATAGTAATGAACAACATTGTGAGGATTACATCATGCAACTAAATACTGTGGTTTGTTGATATTCCAGGCAATTCGTCAAAGCCAATTATGTGCTTTTTATCTTGTAAATTGAGCAATAAAATCCATATAAATCACATGCTTTGCAGTTCACACTACAATATATATTTTTTCAAAGACTAAAGTATATTAAATGCACTGCCTATTGTCTGATGCCTTGAAAAATCTTTTTCTCTGGCCTTCAAGGGACTGTTTTAAGATGGAAATCCAATAAGACTTTATTCAAATTAACATATAAATCCCACAAACATAGAAATGCAGCTGATATTAAACACACAACAAACTAAATCACATAACTCAGGTAGACTAGCAGACACATCCAGCTTTAGATTGGCCGTGACAGTTTTTGTGTGCAATGAGGGATAGTTTAGATATTTACAGAAGTTTCTGATGACCTGCCAGGAATTACAGTGGCTGGTATTGGGGCATTTGGAGTCTAAGCAAGAAAATACACCTAACGTAACTACAAAGCAGCTTCTTTAGCAAGACGCTGTGTCAATGGACTGTACATGTGAACATATTCATTTGTATGAAAATAATAAACAAAATATGTTTTTATAATGTGCCAGTACTTCATTGAGCACAGCGGTCTCATGCATGCCCCTTAGTCACTAGTTCCAAGTAAAAATAATAGTACAAATAATTTATAATAATAAAATAATGTATTATAAAATAATATAAAAATTATATGACATGGCATTTAGCAGACACTCTAACCCAGAGCAACTGACACTATTGCATTGTATCCATTCCTACAGCTGGATATAGGCCCATACCGAAGCCTATAGCCAGTTCAGGAGAACAGCTGTGTTTTACCTGGGAATTGAACATGCAACCATTAAATAGACCACAAACCCCCAGAATGCCACAACACCAGCCATTATAAAGCTGGAAGGTTTTCAGCAACTGCTAAAAAAATATCCATCATTGCACACAAAGAAATACACTGGAATGGTATCCAAAAAGTCCAGAAAGTGAATTAATTTCAAATTTTAATTAATTACCTGTTATGAAAGTCTCTGGAACAGCATTGTAAATGATTACGTTCCTAAGTTATACAGTAGACCTAAGGGCTGTACGTGACCCTTTGATGTTCCATCACAAGCTGACATCCCGTGCCTGCACCTCCCACAGGCTCATGGTATTCAATATGCCATACCGTAAAATAGGTTAGAGGAGCGCTGTATGGATTAAACTTGTAGCCATGAAGGTGCTCTCTGGAAAGAGGAGGAAATGCTAAGATATCAAAAAGGAGGTTAATTTAATTATGAAAAGGTAAAAGGTCCAAGAGTCCAAGGCACTCTTAATGGTGGTAAAAGCCTTTATTTAAACATGGCAAAAATAATTTCTAAAATGTGCTGGAGCCAGTGCCTATAGGACTCCCATTTTTTTTGCTATGTTTACCTTTTCATAATTTTGACTGGCAAACTGTAGCTATTTTTATACTATACAGTAGTGTATTTTGGTTTTCCTCATTTGATAAAGTCCTTTTTTCTACTTTATTATTACAACAATACAAAACTGATTCCTGAACTGCATCAGTGTTTTATCAAAGTAAAACAGTTTGATTTTTAGAAAGATACTTCTTTCATCATAAACTTAATGTTCTTGTTTATAATAGCTAGCCATTAAAGGAAGCAGACATCATATCAAAGTAACGCTGTTTTAGCCATTTATGCGTCCATTCACTCCTTTCCTAACAGTGGCGAATTCAACATTGCTTATAAGCTTACTATACCCAAAAACAATATATTATTTTTGAAGAATCGTTTTATTTATACAGACAAGAGAAAAGGCCATATAAAACCACGGTTTATACAATAAAGGGAACAAATGAAACAGATCATGAGGCAGATGCCCTCCGAAATGTTTCAAATCATGCACAAAATTACCGAATGGTATAAGCACCTTCCTTAATGTTTGCGCGTTGCAGTAATGGATTCCGATGGATTTAGTTCAGTGATGTGTGTGATTGGGGGAAAGGTTCTGAATTGAGTGCCAACAGCAACAGTTTAAATAGCAAAATGGCGAGCGCACGCCGCCGGGCCCCAGTCCTGTGTGCCGCGATCCACCACCAACACTGATGCTAGAGCTGAAAGCATCTTCCTAATCCCAACCTCACCCATTGTGAACACAATCACGAAGTTGGCTAGTTTATTCCGTCATATTGATAGCAAACATGTGCTATATTCAGTAAAGGGTGCATCATATTGTAGTTATGTCATCCTGTTTGGCCTAAACATCCAAGACGCTTCAAGAAGCATGAGACAATATGAGCGACAATTTGCGCCTGGATGTATGTATAAGGTTTGGTGAGCTGGGTGCTTGCACGTGAAAGTTATAATAAGGCTATAATAACTCAAAATGGAATTGGATGACACATATTGCATACACCGTAAATTGCCCGCGAGAGAGTGTGTGTGTGTGTGTGTGTGTGTGAGAGAGAGAGAGAGAGAGAGAGAGAGAGAGAGAGAGAGAGAGAGAGAGAGAGAGAGTGTGTGTGTGTGTGCGTGCATAGGCTACTTCGTATGCCTAACTTGTACGAGGAGTTATTCGCTTCCATTTATTCACACTCCTCTAAAAGCCGTCCGGGCAATGTTATTTGATAATGTTATTTCATTATCAGTAACCAAAAACGGTAGATGCAAGCCTCAGCATAAAGTAAATGCACATTTGATGTTAAAAGCACAGCTAATGCGTTGGGCATTAGTCGCTGGCAACAGCAATAACCACGGGCAGTCAATTGTATAATACAAAGTAGAAACATAACATTTCAAATGCCTTCATTTGCCTGCAGCCCATTCTATTGAAAACTGCGAACATTTTTGCGAGAACTGACTTTATATAATTTCCTAATAAAAATTTATATAAATCAAACACACACACATAGGCTACATGCGCCATTTATAGTCCGTAATAAAATCATACGGAATAAAGTTCATGACCACCCTCCGTTTTCGATAGATAATCACGGTAGACCGTATGATGCGACTGGGAAATTATACAAAAATGTATCTTCAAGTTATCCTATTTCTGTGGTTATGATTTTTCTCCTGCCTTAAAAACCATGTTTTGAAGCTGAGCCAAGATGGGTAAGATATTTTCAAATTCGGAGAAAAACTGCACAGCACAAGAAACAAATCCAGTTTTCCCTATGATGTACGTTACTTCACCCATCAGTTCTTGTTTTAGCATCGGGAATATGTAGCCTACAAATACGTTAAAATATCTGCAAAGGGGGTAATGTTAGCCTGTCCTTCTAAACTATCATGCATATAGTACACAAAAGCTCTGTACAAAGTATGTAATGTGCACACTAGTGTGCCTCCTGACGATTGTTTACTAGTAACTCGAACAGTAAAGTTTTGTATTAGTTTTACGCAGTAAAACCACTTCAATATGGTATTAAACTTAAAATGATGGAGGGGCTTGTAGCCCACAGTCACGCCCCAGCGTTTAGCCTATGCGCTAAATTTCCTTATGAAATGATCGACCAAAGAATAGCAACGGGTATGTTGTTCGGTAGGCTGCCCCGCCGATTGTATTAATGTGGAAATTTGTTCAATATTTACATTATATAATACACCATTTAAATTAAATGACTGTGCCAACAGCTGTCCAAACTACGATATTGTTACAATATGTGTGATTAATATGAGAGCTGAGGACAATATGCATGCCGATTGTTACGGGGTTGTTGTTCAAATCAAAATAGGGAAGAGTTCATCACATACACGTCCAATACTAAACAAAAAGGTCTGATTAAAGTGGGCTGTCAAACTGAAACAAGACCAGACTTAAGCGATACAATTCCCTCCTGATAAGTCTAATATATCCTGACAGCTTTGCCGATTACATTTACTAGACATTCTGAGCATGAATATAATGTCACAGTAGCCACGATTATATGACTTTTATAATCCCTCAAAGCGAAGCAGGGGATGACAATACAGTCAGTTTTGGAGATCGCATGTCAAAAATTGAAACAAGCAAACATGCCATACACTTTGAACGGTGCGCCAGAGTAACCCGCGGACCAAAAACGCGAAACGGCTTTGTAAACATTATAACGTGCTTCAACATCCGTCTCTAAACAGGAAGCAACTAAAAATATAACATCGACGACGTGTTTGGAAACATTGCCCATTTTCGAATATCTTGTGTCTTCTTAAAACTGAAAGCATTGTATTGGCTCTGCCTTATACCAGTAACACCTGTGCATCATCCTAAAACTGCATTCTAATTTGTTTTCGACAAAATATGAAGAGAAGGCTGTCTTGACCCACGATTATTGGGCACATAAAACATTAAATATATCAGCGCTTCTGCATGCTCTCATATCTCCAATATCTCAAACGCATTCAAAGCCAGAAATGGTGTCCCGGTCGGTACAACGGTAACAACGGTGTGACTCTATAGTAGCCTACCTCCGTAAACAGCGCAGATTGAGTCACCTGTTCTAATTTTGCGCGCTGGAGTCCAGCTATCCTATATGTTTTCCCCGAGGTATACTTACGTGTAGTTTTGAGGGAAACTGAGGCTTTCCGTTCCAGGCGAGGATACGCTGAAAATCAGGATAGTTTGGACTGAGACGAAGCAAAAGATGCTGCAGGACTGAACATAGAACGCCATTTTTCCATTAAAAATTCAAGAAACTGAGTTAAATACAACTGTGATGTAGGACTTATTTTTCAAAGGCAACCAAAACAGAAACGTTGAGCTCCTTTCGCGGTGTTGAGAGATTTGAAAGGCTCCTGGCGATTCCTGGTGTGAGGTCTCAATCGGAAATGTTGTACAGTGGATTGGCAGCTCAAGACAGGCAATTCGAAGACACACAGATGCATTGACGCTACCGCCGCCGCCGGTGCCACTGTGTACTCTCTCTCTCTCTCTCTCTCGCTCTCTCTCTCTCTCTCTCTCTCTCTCTCTCTCTCTCTCTCTCTCTCTCTCCCCACTGTGTACTCTCTCTCTCTCAGCTGCCCGCTTTCCCTATCTCTCTCTCTCTCTCTCCAACGTAACAAACACACTACACACTGAGCGAGTACAAACCGCTACATTCACTCAAATATTCATACACAACAGGCGGGGGCGCGCGTCACACCAACACTACTGTCCCGCTAACCATGTACGTTACAGTTCCAATGAAATTTGGTTTTCCATGTTGTGCAATGTTACCCTCTGGAACAGAGAAAATATATCTTCATGCGTGTTATCATTTCCCGTCTTATTATTATTATTATTATTATTATTTGTTGTTGTTGTTGTTGTTGTAGCCCATAGTTAGTTAGCCCATTTGTGCTGTTCGGTTCCATGGGAGTTTCAAAGCTTTTCTTGACTACTCAAGGCATATCTTGGTAATAGCTCCATAGCATGGGCCTAGTCGACTGAACCTTGAAATATTCTACGGATGTTAATTTTAATGTTCGCCAGCACTGAATTCAGAATGCTGTTTTCAATGACCCACATTCTCATCTGGTCTCTGGTACCAACCCTGCACCTGCTCAAAGCTGGGAAACACACTGCTTTTTCCCTTCCTGGTGTGTTTGGGTGCCCTTGGTACAGTATTGATCAGGGTTCTCTATTACAATAGAAATAAGGTTTAGAATAAGGGAGAGAGATAGTGGCCTGTCACTCTGCTGGCAGGGGGGTGGCATGATGGGGCATAGACCTGAAGGGCAAATGGGTGAAGCATGGAAATCTAACCTCTGAGTATGACTGAAGAAAAACCTTTCTGATGGCCAGTAACAGCGAGTGACTTGGTTGAGTGACTTCATTGTCTTACCCTTGATTATATTGTACTCTGGGCAAGGGGCAGGGTAATAATCTGGCATATGACACGTCTGAGAGGAGGTAGGAGGAGCATTTGTTTTACAATGCTTACAGTGCTTTCCATACCAAGCAGTCTTAGGAAGATGGCATCACATGCTGCTAATCTGCCCAATGCTGCCCAATGACCAGCTGCATTTTCAGCAAAAGCTGAAATTCACCAAAATAAGCATTGCGTAAGATTGCACACATGAAACAGCTGAAGTAATCCTTCTGTGTTCAGGATACAGTGGATTTGTCTTTTAAGGGAAGAGCACAGGCATTGCATGTTTTGCATAGAGTGCATCTGCAAGAGTGCACAAGAGATTTCATTATGATACATTATGCCCCAAAGCAAAACAACCTAATTAATTGGATCTAAGATGCATTCAAATTAATGGGCAGTACAATAAAAATATACAATTAATAATGATGTGGCTCTAAGTCATACACAAAATCTTACAATGAAATGTATATTGCTGACTCACTTTGTGTTCTATTTTATTGAATTACTTATATGTTCACACTCAGCCATGATGAATCAGAATGCACAAAAGAGGGTTAGGAGAGAGTTCTCTCTGAATTGACTCCAGGACAAGATAGGCTTTACGAAGTCCAGTTTCATTACATTAAATAACTATGACAGGGCCTGACAAAAATCTCCAGCGACAAGTCTGGAAGTGTAAGAGGACAATGCATACATCCAGACAACATTTAGACAAGCGTTCTGCACAATAACAAGTACTGCCTGAAATGTAGACGGCAGAACTCACACAACAGGTAAAGTCTAATGTGCAAATCAAACAGAAATCGCATTGCAAGAATCTCACAATCATAACCCCCGTAATTGCCATCCAGTTGAATTTTTATGCAGCATTTACATTCCAACGGTCCGGCAGCACTCATTGTTCTTCACAGGCGAGGAAGCAGCAGAAAAACAATGAATAGGGAATCATACCAGTGCAGAATTGTTAATGATGGATGAATATTGCTTGTAATTGTTTTTCCTCAAAATAATGAGACAGAGCCATTCTCTCCCAAGCTTGACATTGAACTCCTTGCATAAGATTGCATTGAGTATCGCACCAGATACCCAAATTCCTGTCCTTCTGTGTCTATCAAGGCTGTTCTGCCATTTTAAATGGTTGTGGCACATGCACATCTGCCCTCCAGGACTGTAGCTATGTCAGAGTAGAATGATACACACACATAAATAGAGGCTTGCTCGCACTGCATCTGCCCCAACATTCGTCAATCAAATCAAATATTGGTAACGTTGTGAGGGGCTTGGCATTGATTATATCTCACACAGTTTATTTTAACCCTTGGAATGTCAAATGACATGAGCCCAAGCTATTCTCAGAATAGAAGTGAGACCTGAATCCAGAATGAGTGGTTTCATACCTTGCTGTTTCTCAAAAGGCGCATACCACTTCTTCAACATGAAGGGTCAAATGGACAACAGATTCTACTAGTGTTTATTTGAAACCTCTTGCCTGACATCCTGGGTTGCTTTGGCTCTCACACAGGTTGGCCATATTTACAGAGAGAGAGAGCAATATGTTGAATTGGTACTTGAATTGGTTGGGATATCCAATCACTGTGATATTTGAGTGCAGCTGCAGCGAAGCCACTTATCTTTATTAGTAAACCAGACAATTGATCAGGCAAGCTTTGGATCCTTTTTGTGAAAACATGCAGATCAATGCAGCCGTGTCAATTGATCTTTAAGAGTCTGCAGAAGGCGGGGCCTTCGGTCGAGGGCCGTCATTGGGCAAGCAGTCTCACTTAAAAGCTTCCACCTGCCAATCCTCCATTGATCCGAGCACTGGAGTGGAACAGCAAAGCTATTCTAGGTTGCCTTCCAGCTCTTCAGGGGCTACTCCTCTATGGAAAACCAAAATAGGCCATTGCAAGAGAGGAATTAATCACACCTTGTTTCCCCTGTCTGCAGGCTGCAGAAATGCCCTGCACAGGCTGGCTAAGTCATGTGTTCCACACTAAGTATGTGACCCGTATGCTGTGACGCGGCTGGGGCCAGCGGTTACAAATGTAAAATACAGGATGCACATCTTCAGTACCTCTGCAGAGGCCCTCATGAATCATCCTGAGAGCCAAACACTCTGGCGCTCAGCTTCCTCAGCCCATAACACACCTCTGCAGTACACAGTGCTTACACTACAACACAGCACCAGCAGAGCAGAACCAATGCACATAACTGCAACAGGAGTGGCCACTCTTCATTGTCATAAGTTCATCCAACAGTATATATGCAGGAAATATAAAGGCCCTTAACTGTTGTATACAGTAATGTTTAATGTTAAAGAAAACACTGTCTTCTAATAATAATAAAACTAAAAATAATAAAATAAATTGTCTACCGTTGTAGGTTGTTCTAGTTTCCAAGAGAAATGCAGGGCATTAGAGCATCAGCGAAAATAAAGAATCAAATTGTGCTTTAGTCCACTTTACACTTAACCACCACACCCTCACCCCCCAAAAAACTATAAATAAACACTAAATAAAATATAGCAATTAAGGAAGCAAAAAAAAGTCATAAATACGCAACTGTCAATGCAATCAACTGAAAGTTCTCAAGTTATTTTGCTGATTTTAGATGGCACAGTTTTGAAATTATATATTATAATCATGTTACTTGATTTCTCATTTTTAATTCTCGAATTCTCATTTTAAAACTCATTAAACACAGAAAGCTTGGACTAGGCAGACCTCCTTACAGTCATTTTAAATGAAAAGGCTCATTTACAAGGCCAGAAACTCATACAGCTGCCTAATTCATGAATACAACAGAGAAAAATCACATATTAAAAGTTTAAAAACAATCAGTATTTTTGTACGTTTGAAGTTTAGTGGAGCATTCTGTCTGTCTGATCCACATCAGCTCTGTGCGAGATAAAGCAAGTGACAGGTTGTCAGAATGTGCGTAACTTACACATTTTTGTATTCTCTTAGTATTTAGGAGCGCATTTCTTTTGCAGTATCTTGTGCACACTGTTATCTACTGTACGATATCATACCCTGACCAGCACAGAAAATGCCATCCTGCTGCTGAATGATGTTCTGTCACAGAATTATTTTGATGTATGAGACACTTGTGCAATTCTTTTAGAAATAGTTTTTGTTTTTTTCATGATGACATGGGTAAATGCCATATTATGTTCTCACAGTCCATTGAGCCGGTACATTGAAAGTTTCTTGTTCATGCAAACTCACCGAACTACATTTGAGAGTGCTTATTTTGCTTAATTCAACCTTAAAACTCATTGATGCCAATGAAAAATCATAAAACACATTTGGTGTTTCTGTTTACATGAGTTACATATTTTCAACTTTAGCACATGAGAAACGTAAACAAGCCTGTTTCCCATGTGTTACCATGGTGCAGTGTGCTGTCTGCACCAGTGGGTGGCTCAGTATTTTGTGGTTGCTACAGCACTAGGTCTAAAACTGTAGACAGAAGTGCAGTTTAGAAACAGAAGAATAACCTGGCATGATAGCAACCCCTGGTCAAAACATTTAACTGCAGCTGAGAGGGAGAGTGTCGTGAAAAAACAACCTACACTTGGGCTGAACGGTCGCTTTAAAACTTAATATCCTGAGCTGTGGTAATAAAATGAAGTTGTTATTTTCTGACTATAGTTTTTTTTTTGTTTTTTTTGTACCAGAGCAAACAAAACAAATCTGCAGCTAAAGGGAGAGCTGTGGACTTCATATGAAATGTCAGTGCATTTCACCGGGATGGTGAGTCAGCCCCCCAACCTCCCTCCTCCCCCTGCAATCTCTCTGAGACCGTTAGCGTGGTTGAAACTCGCTGACACAACACTTTATGACCCTGCTGACTCTCCGGATGTTCTAGAACAATCTCCATACATCCCAGCTGTGCTCATAACCAGTAGCACTAAAACCTCTGTATACAAGACTTACCACTCCTAGACTAGTCCAAGCTGGTGCCTTTGTGTCCTCTAAAAATGCTTGTCCCATCCTACACATCGCAAGAATATTACAGAAATGTTATGAGATCAATGGGTGTTTTCTGTTGTGTCAAGTTTTTACTAAGGTTCATAATTTTCCCAACTATTTCCATCTTTCAAGGTCATTTGTCCCCTGTCTACTTTAGTGCAGAAAACTAGTGTATTACTAGAAATACAGATATTTCTGAATGCAATACAATATAAAATAATGAATAATTGGCATAGTAAAACCCAATGTCTTAATTTTTCTCTCATATTGACATGATTCATGAATATGTATTAACCAATTTCAAACAAATCAATACATTGATTGGCTGATTAGTTATATGAACTATTTGCTTTGTTCCTGGTTTATTTTGCCTCTCAGAACTCATGTGCAGTGACATTTTCCGTGTCTTTCACATAAGTTGAGGGTCAGAGGCTGGCTATAAGACAGCATTATTGACAACTTCTCTTCATCAACACCATACTTCTACATAACCCCCCTCCCCTTTTTTTCTTGTAGTTTTCTATAATATTTCCTATAAGTCCTATATGTTTTCTATAATTTATCAGTATTTCAGGATGCGATAAGAAATAAGGGGTATGCTCCACTAAAACAGCCCTTGGGGATTTAGTATGTACAAGCTGGTTTGTCTGTGAGAGCAGATGAGGTTTTATTACAGAACAATGCTGTAAGCAGGGGTGAACGTCTACATACTAGGCCAAACAATGCTTTACTGTGGAAGGAGAGCATCATGAAAAAGATACCACATTTGTGGGAACGTGTCTTAGATCAATTAATTGTGCATAATCATATTCAACAGAACATAGAAAAATATTCCCCGTGTCCATGAGGGGGATAAAATATACAGAATTAATATGACAATTAGAGTGGATGAACAGCTACTTGATTACTATGAATGCTAAATAGACCCATTTAAAAAAATAAAAGACAAAGACTGATACTCAGCTCTAAAATACTGTTCTGGCTCTGAAGGGAAGGCTTCAACATATCTTGTACACAACAGGAAAAAACTGTTAAAGAGAACGATCAGTGAGTCACAGGATTATGTCAGTTGTGTCCTAGACTAGGTCAGTAGTGTCCTAAGGACAAAAGGTACAAAGGCACAGACACAAACACAAATCCATGAAATTATAGTTTCCTACATATTGAAATAAGAATGCTCACACTGCCTCACACTGAAAACTGAAGGGCCAGTGGCCAGAAGGAATATAACTCACAGCTGAGCTGTGAAGGCTACAGCAGTGCATTATGGTCTTCTGGTAGATATATGTCAATCACTAGGATTGCTCTCCTAGACTTCCACTAAAAGTCGATCAGAATGATTTGGCATAATGACCATGGACCATGGAGGTCAATTAATCCATCATTGACTGAAACAACTGGTGGGTGCTTTTTCAGCATTCCAACCCCTGACTTTGGCAATCTTGTAGTGCGATTCTCTCAGCAGACATTGGCCTATTCTCTGGAGTGTGAATAGATTTGTGCAAAGTGATATGTTTTCAGGTTACTCAGGTTCTGTTTGGTTGTTTTTATGTGAATTAGCTGTTGTGAAGCGGCTGCTCTCTAACATTTTATTATGAATGAGAAGTCAGATGTTCAGCAATGCTGTTTGCGGGGGTGTGCCATTTCCTCCGCCTCCTTCAACTACATAAACGTATAAGCGATCTGTAACATCTTAATCACCATTAAGACAAGTGATAAGAGTTTAATGAAGGAATTAGAAGATTAGTCTCATTAGTTAATTCTGAAATTTCCATACAGCACTGCAGTCTTGACAATCTAGGACAGCTTTCTACTAGCATTTATGCAGCAGTCCATTGTTTCAAAGTCAGCCATGTTAGGTTTGAATTCTTGGTTTTAAAAGGCAGAAGAACATACATACTCAGGTCTCACCGACTTACTGGGGTTGAGCAGCCGGCATTAAAAAAATACTGCTTAGAATAGAAAGGTCAGCCCACTGCTCACAGAATGAGTTTTAACTCGCCCCCAGGGCACCCCCCCCCCCACATCTCTGTCGTGCTGTTCCTTTCTTATGGGTTACAGTGCGGATGCTTTGAGGAGCCAGCTGCTTGCAGGAAAAACCCTTTAAATATTCATCGCCAACGCCTGCTACCTCCAAACTTGTGGAGAAGAAAAAGAAAGATTTTTAACAGGGGGTGAGGAGGGCGGGGGCTAGCACACAGGCACCCAGCAAAAACCTGACCGTGAATGAAGAACAACAAATACAAAGCATCACATGCTCGATTTACTGCGTCACGATAGCTCGGTCAGAGAAATGCCCAAAAACGGAGAGAAGAATCCTCACATCCCAGGTGAAGGTCATTCCTTGTAAAAGTGCACCAAATCTTCTTTCAAGCTTAAAGTTCCAAATTGTAAAATAACTCTTAGTTTTAACTCTGTGCTGCACAAAACCTGGAAAAGCTATTTTACTTCAGTTACCTTCCAGTTTTATGAGGGTTCTGGGTTTTACTTGCACTTACAAGTGCAATTTAAGCAGTTAGCTCAGTAATCCTGCAGTAATCCACTTGTCAAGTAATCCTGCGTTCTTCCAACTGGTACAATGTAAAAACATTTGTGAGTATTGTAATGTGTCTGCAAATTTGTTGTTTCTTTTGTTTAAGACGTTGTTTCTGTATTGCTATGTGTAAAATCACTGATAGATTGGATTAGCCTCCAAGCTGCACATCATCAAATGAGACGTTATTCTTCTTGGCACAAAGGTACCTATAAAACCCAACTAGGAATGTTAAAAAATAAACAGTAAAACCACAGGTCACACTCCTAAATACTCTCTCACATCAACATGATTTACAGCAAACAACAGGATTAGAAGCACTCAAAATGAGAAATCTATGATTGTATCAAGAAGTTCTGTGAGCATATTTATAGATATAGATTATCTGATTTTTTGAACTTCCTGGGAAAACAAACTG
Organism: Conger conger; assembly: GCF_963514075.1. Classification (NCBI taxonomy): domain Eukaryota; kingdom Metazoa; phylum Chordata; class Actinopteri; order Anguilliformes; family Congridae; genus Conger; species Conger conger. The sequence continues at coordinate 33,745,220 of NC_083769.1, read as the reverse complement.
ACATTGCGCAACATCATATTCATAAGGAGCAGTGAAATAGAAAATTGCCTCTAATCATCCCTGCTTGACTATGTTTGCCCATCTGCAGTAAACAGAACATTTCTCCAAAGGCAAGATTCTGCAAATCAAGCAAATGGACTGTGTTTTTGTACGCAGAGAAGGAGCATCATGAGACAAAAGAAAACCACCTTTGTCATCTTCAAACGACGCACATGACTCCAAAGGTTTTGTTGTGCTGTTGTTCACTTCTTCTTCTTCTCTACCTGTCCCTTTCCATCCCTCCAAATACACACCAAGAACAGCAAATTGTAATAACCTTGTATCTGTTAATGATGGTGAGTGGAAAGTAAATAATTGTCTTATTCCTGATTCCTCTCTGGTAGCCTGAATAGGCCTTTGCTAATCAGTGTATTATAGGCAGTGTACACCATGGGACCATGGGGGCTCTAATGAGCTACTCCAGTGCTGCTCATTTACGCGTACGTGTCCATATCAAGCATTCATTGCAGAGATTCCAATCCTATGCTAAGAATGCCTGCTTGGATTCAGGTGATAAAAGGTTTTATTTTATACTTAAACATGTGTTTTATTGTGTTTGTGTGTATGTGCGTGCATGTGTATGTCTGGGTATGTGTGTGTGTGTGTGTGTGTGTGTGTGTGTCTGTGTGTGCTTGTGTATTTGCATGTGCTACCATGTGACTTTATCTGTATTAGGGCATGTACCCGTTCCATAATATTTCCTGATGTGACAGAATATTTACAATCTTTGTACTCATCAGGACATCAGAAAATTGTGGTGCTTTTCAGAAAGGAATTCCCCACTGTTTGCTTATCAGACATTTACTGACCGCTGCTACCTGGGCCTTCAGTGATACAGAGAACCTGTGGTTTAAAAGTTAATAGCATTCAGGGCTGCTCGGTGAGGGAGGAGTCTTAGGAGGATTTAGCCTGTGTGGTCATCTTTGCTGGAGAAGCATCGTGCCCATTGTGGGGGTGGCAGGACATTAAGACCCCTTTCTTTCTCTTTCTGTGTTGTGGAGTTGGTGAAATTGCTTGTGATCCAGCATGCAAAAAAGAAATAAACAAATAGCACCTGTCGTTCCCATTAGCTGATTGCAGTGTGAGTGATGAACTCCATTATGAATTCCTCTCCAGTCGCACTCTTCTGGGCCTGGTCCTGTAAAAGACACAGCTGGGCTGCTCTCTTCCGCTGGTGCTGTCGGTTGGGAAGTTTTCCCGCGACTGGATACGTCAGACTGAGGCTGCAGATGTCACTCTGCCTCCCAGAGGAGAATATATCAGATACAATTTGTCTGTGGCTCTCCTGGTTGCATTAAGCACACCGAGTGCACCGTGGCACGCTGCTCTGAGCTGTCTGTCGGCACGTTGTCACACATGCGCCTGGCGCTCACCCCCCCCACCATCCCCTCCGCCAGGGCTTTATCAAAGGCTTTAACCCACAACTGAGCTCCCTAACCCCTACGGGACTGGATCTGAAATGGTACCTATCATTTTTTTTAAAGATAATGCTGGAAGTAGATGATTCACTTTATACAGGGCAGGCTAAGTGAGACAGGCATCCCTGCCCGCCTCCGTCCTCCACGTCCTGCCTGAACACATCTTCCTGTTGGCCCATTGCCTTGTCAGTCCGCATGTTGTCTGAGCACTGGAGCAGTCAGCCAGGAGCTGGGGAGAAACACGTTCTGAAAGTTTGTCCATGCAGCAGGAGAGACTGATCGCCTAACACACGGATGACACTGTCACTATGGCGATGTCTCCCAGGTCCAAAGAGAGAGCATCTTGTTTGATGATGACAGAAGGGGAACTCACTTCCTGTCGACGCAGCATCTCGTGGGGGGTGGGGGGGTGGGGGGGGGTGAGGGGGGAGGGCGTGATGCCATCAGGTAAAGTGATTAGAGGGGCCAGTGCACGCTAACCTTTTTGATTTCAGATGAAATTGTCACACGTGATGCGCAAGGCAGATTAAATCAGGCTCCTGCTCTTTGAAAAGCCTGCTGTAGCTCCTGTCAGGGAAAATGAAGAGAGAGAATGAGATAGAGATGTGTTCACCAGTTAGAGCATAAGTAGGTCCCTGCACACAGACATCAGCAAAGATGTACACATGCGCATGGGCACACAAGCCTGTATGCAAATTCAGATGCACGCACAAACACAGATGCATGCACACAGATGCACAGATGTATGCACACACACACACACACACACACACACACACACACACATGCAAATGACCAAAATGACAACATTCACTTCATCTCATCCAGCAACTTCTGTGGGATTTTATTTTGGCCTACACTGTATAAATATTCACAGCACCGCTGTGACTCTACCATCCTGTTTAGGACATACAGTCCCATTCCTAAAAATAGGTTTATACTACATTCAGGTCTGTGCAGTTATACACTCACTGAGCACTTTATTAGGTATTTTTCGACCTAATATTGATCTTCTGCTGCTGTTGCCTACCCACTCTTCTCCATACCACTGTTGAAATGTGTAGTTATTTGTGACAAGGTTGGCCCTTCTCCTCTGACCTCTCTCATTAACAAGGCATTTTTGCCTGCAAATGGTAGGCATTTATATAGCACCTTTATCCAAAGCACTATACAATTGATGCTTCTCATTCACCCATTCATGCACACACTCACACGCCGACGGCGTTTGGGTGCCATGCAAGGCACCGACCAGCTCGTCAGGAGCATTTGGGGGTTAGGTGTCTTGCTCAGGGACACTTCGACACAGCCCGGGTGGGGGATCAAACCGGCAACCCTCCGACTGCCAGACAACTGGTCTTACTGCCTGAGCCATGTCGCCCCTGCAGAACTGCTTGTTTTTTGGTTTTTCTCACCATTCTCTGCAAACTCTGAAATTGATGTGCATGAAAATCCCAGGAGATCAGCATGTTTCTGAGATACACAAACCTGTCTGGCATCAACAATCATTCCATGGTCAAAGACACTTAAATCACCTTTCTTCCCCATTCTGATATTTGGTGGGAAAAACAGCTGAACCTCCTGACCAAGTGTGCATGTTGTTATGCATTTCGTTGCTGCCATATGATACAGGTGCACATAGAGCTTTACTGTATAGAGTCTATGCTCATGAACCAGTAACGTACTTTAAGGGAAAAGTTTTTTATGGCCAGATGCTTGTTATGGATCTTTTTGCAAGGGGACAAAGAAGCATCGGGACAAGGTAATTTAAGAGGGGATATATATAATTTATACACATTACACCAAATTATGAAGAATTAGACCAAGAAAATGATCAATTGTAAAATATAATTTCTCCCTACCTGAGTTTTAATGTCTTCCTAGTTTTAGGCTGCTTTTAGGCTTTGAGCAAAAGGGTCCAGTTCCTGTCTCAACTTCAGTGCGAAGCCTTACAGACCACTTAGCCAAGAGAGGATAAAGCTATAAAAAGTATACAAGCCCAGCAATATTTTAAATAATATAATAATAATATAATCTAGAAATCCAGACAACATCGCACATAGGAACCTAAATTCTTATCAACTTGCTGCCAATTTGAACATGCAACGAGACATCCAAAACACACACACATGTATGCATGAATGCATACAAACAGACAAACACACACACACACACAGACAAACACACGCATTGCACGCTGCAACCTAAACAAACCAATCACCATTTTTTTTCCCTTTAAGCCTGGAAGCGTGGGATGAAACTGTGACCAAAGGAGTATCCCCTGGACTCCTGGTTTGTATACAATGCTGCGGCCTAAAGGACTGCAGTTCCAGAGGAGATTAGGCTGCGGCTTTAATTGCGATCGAGAATTGATTGCAGATTAAGGAACACCAGAGCTCTGCGTGTGCTCCACTTGGATCCGATCCACAGCTCTGTGAGCACGGTAAAGACAGCCTACATTGCTCACAGAAGCCGAATAGAGTGGCTCGGCTCTGGATGTGAAAGCAGGTAGCGAATGCATTTGTGAGCCAGAGAGATGTTTCAAAACAGGATAACCTACAAACCATTATTGACATTCAAAATTAGGTTTTTTATCGACAAGAGCAGATGGTGCCATTTTTTTAAAACATCAGGCACTGTGCCCTGCGCATTTATCCCTTCGCCGTTCTTCAAGCGATTCATCTAAAGGCAGACCGTACACATGCACCAGGACTGTGGTCCCTCCTGTTTGAATTTTTAGCAAAGCAAAATGGAAGGAAATGAGCGAGGAGAAAAGTGGGTCAGTCCGTATCCCCTGTGGAATCCAATCCATTTAAAGTCATGTGGGGACATGCTTTCCATTGTGGGCTCACCTTGCCAAACTCTGACTGCCTGTGATCTCCTCAGGTATGTTTCTGCTGTCTCCCGCTTTCAAGCACACTATGCCCACTCTCTTTAAACCACTCGCTCTCCTCCATCCAAACATTCTCCTTCACATGTCCTCTAAAAAGCAGTCCACCCCACCCCACCCCATCAGTCATTTTCAAACATACTAGCCTCCTTCAAGCACGATCTGTTCAATCGCCTTTCCTGTGCCTACTCTATCCTGACCCCATCCAATGCACCCTCCTACCTCATATCAACTCCAACCTGCATGCGAATGTTTCAGATTTCCTATATACTTTAAAGTATCAGTGTGCCTGGAAGTAGAATTCACCACCAATAAATTAGATTTAGATTTCATGTGCTACAGCATCTATGAAAGCTAGACCACGATGAACTGTGCATTTACAAAAAACATGATTTGCCTTAGAGTATATATTGGTAGTTAAACTGGGATTATGGAGAGCAATTTATATTCCTCTGTTTATACAAGGGATTGCCAAATCTGGTCCTGGAAAGGGTAGGCTCAATTCCTCAGTTCTTAAGGGATCAGATAAGGCAAATGACAAGATATCTCATCATACCAGGTTTACACAGTGTAAATGGGGTGCTGTTTTTAAGGTAAAATATGAAATATATGAAATAATATATGAAAAATGCTATTTCTATGTAACCTGTTAATCCCATTTTCTCTCCAAGCATCAATAAAATCAGCATATACCTCCAATTACTTGTCGGTTGAAAACTCAAATGCACATCAATCAATAGATTAGTAACCTAGATGTATTTATTGTAGTTATTTTTTTTACAAAGAAGAAGGGAGGTGGAGAGGGAGAGGGAGGGCGAGAAACATGAGCACACTTGTTTCCCAGAGCATTTCAGCAATTCTTCCAGGAATGTTTATTATGCAATATATACTATTTTACACCTCATGAGACCCAGAATATAATTTGGTTACCAAGCGTCCTTTTTGGAAACCCACCTAGACAAAACAATGCAGAATGCTCCGAATGTGCAGAATTCTTTTGATGGTATTGACATAGAATTTGAAGCAGGATTTGTCCAGTGTTGTGGCTGTGACTCCATTGTGGTTCTACTGTAAACCCAACAGGTACAGCCACAAGCATACAGTGTGTATTCACCCAAAAATATATATTGTAGGAGAGAAAAAGACTTCCACTTCCACTGTGTTCTAGCTTCTATTACTTTGTTTCCATAATATTACAGTAAATCTGACTTGACGATTGCAAACCCCCAAGGGTACCCTTTCAGAAGAGACTAGGATTATGCCTGTAGTGAATTTTGACTTGGCTATGTCATTTTAAGTTTTGTGTTATAAAAAGGGAGCACTACAGAAGTTAGTAATGTTCTGGATGCAAAGGATAGATTGAATATCTCCACAAAAGTAGGAGTGTGTTACTGAGTATTCGGAACATTTGTTTATCTGTATCTGCCGACGTTATATTTTGTGTGTGCTTCTACACATACGGTATAGCCATACCTGCATACAAGTTCCTGCTGTGGGAACAAATGAATTTGAGGAAGCATTCACAAGGGCAAGACTGCAAGGATTTATTTGTGAATATTCAGAAGTGTGAATAAATATGTCAACACTGTGTATTTGAATGTATGAAACTGTGATTATTACCGTGATGTTATTTATGCGTATGAGTGACTGTGTGGGTGTGGGTGTGTGTGTGTGTGTGTGTGTGCGTATGTGTGTGTGTGTGTGTGTGTGTGTGTGTCTCACTGTGCCACATCTTGCCGGACAGCACACTGAGCAGCACAGTGACTTGCAGTGGGAATGGGCGTCAGATCGGTAATGAAGATGAATGTGGGAGATGGTAGAGAAGGGAGGAAATCAATGGCATAAAGATGATTCCTCACCCTGTGTGTAGTATGCATGTGTGTGTGTGTGTGTGTGTGTACGCAGGTGTGCATGCATTTGTGTGTGCGTATGTGTGTATGGGTATGTGCGTGTGTGTATACAGGTGTGCATGCATTTGTGTGCGCGCGTATATGTGTACGGGTATGTGTGTGTGTGTGTGTGTGTGTGCGTGCGTGTGTGTGTGTGTGTGTGTGTGTGTGTGCGTGCGTGAACCAGCCAAAGGACAACAGAGTGGTCTTCTCACAACACCACTCACTCACGTCAAAGTCTGCAAATTAGCCTTCACTGTGCCTATAAAAAATTCTGACTACCTGGACCTCATTAATGAGCTATTTACCAAGTTATTATTCCAACAGCAGCCACCCTCTCCCTGTGATGAATTGGCCATTTATTCATGACAGGTAAACAGTCATATTAAAATGCTGTTTGCAAATCAGCGGCTGCTGGTTGATAAGCTTGTTTAGAATGCATGCGCTGCATGAAGAATCATTTGCAAACCCCTGAACCAACGTGACTCTATAGGACTGACCCACTCTCAATTTTTGCCCGACAAAATAGCTACAAGAAAGCTACAGTAGGGATACGCTTTCATGCCCAATGAAGAGAGGCAATAGATTCTGATGATGTGGTTGAGCAAATCACGTTATCAGCAAGGCATATTCAGCGCAATCACGTATGTCTCCCGCGAGACCTCGTGATCTTCTCGCAAAGTGGGAGCGCATTGAGCTCAATCACTGCACGGCTGATTGATACGGACATGACGCAGTAGCAACCTAATTGCTGCTGTTGTGGTAAGAGATTTACAATTAGCTTTACACTTCAGTTCAGTTCAAGTTTGTGGTTGGCTGAACTGTTTTAAGAGATGGTTGAGGAAAAACTCCTGTAGACACAGACATACACAGGTACACACATGCAATGCTCATACAAAAAGGAGATCAACCAGCTCAATCTGCCTTAATCAGAATCATCAAGCTCTGAGAAATCTTGACCTTTCACAACCGGTGACATTTCTATCCCCTTTTACTGTGTGCGTACATGCGTGCGTGCGGGCATGCGTGTGTGTGTGCGTGTGTGTCTCTGCGTGTGTATGTGTGCGTGCATGCATGCAGGTGTGTGTGCATGCATGTGCGTGCTTGTATCTGTGTGTGTGCATGCGTGTGCATGTGTGTGCGTGTCTGTGTGTGTGTGTGCGTGCATGCGTGGGTGCACGCGTGTGTGTGTGTGTGTGCACATGTGTGTATGCATGTGTACGTGCATGTGCGTGCGTGCATGTGCGTGTGTGTGTGTGTCTGTGTGTGTGTGCCTGCGTGCGTGGGTGGGTGCATGTGTGTGTGTGCATCGGAAAGGCAATCAAAGTCAGCATGTAGGACATTTCCAGGGCAGCAGAAAGCTTCGAAACACTTGTTTCTCCATCAGCCAGGTCACATGAAACAGAGGTGGCTTCATTACTGTACCCCGCCTGTCTCCCAGGCCAGCGACTCTAATTATCTCTGTGCTGATAGGGCACAAACTAACCGATAACACTTCACAGGAAAGGAAACAATTGCACCTTGGAAATCGAGCAATCTAGTGTTGAAATAAATATTTAAATCACGTGAGACAAGCTACCTACTTCAGATAAGGTGGCGAAATTAAATCGCTACAAGTAGATAGGCCATGGGTTCCACGCACTGCCGAAGACTTAAGCGTAACTTCCACAGTGGTCAGCAATATTCAAACCACTTTCTTCTAGGATTGGTCATGCACAACTTATTTTTCATGCTCTGCTTGTCACAGACAACACATTTATTTGGTATTCATACAATTCTTTTTGTTTTTCTTTTTTTAGATTTACTAATGTATTATGGATGTTGAATGCTTGAAGTGTTGGCTGCACAAGCAAAATTGCAATCTGTATGGATAATAAAGCATCTGAAATCTGTGAAATATGAACTTCAGAAAGGATGTGGTTCACACTGGGGAAGTAGAGGAGTGCCTGCTACTCGGGCCAGCTAACAGTCCAACTAATCACCTGATATATTATGTATCAATCACTTGATATATTATGTATCAATCACCTGATATATTCATATTAATTATGGTATGGAGGCAATTGTAAATAATCCGTAAAATTCACCACTTCACCAAAACAGCAAAATACAAAGAATCTGTGCTGGCAATGAATATGTACTGTATGACCAGAGGTTATGAGTGGAGTATTTTATTCCTCTGTATAGAGTAGTGTCCTCTGGGTTCAAAAATGTCACTGAATCTCATATTTTATGTAATCCAACCTATTTTGCATGTTTTGACATGTGCAATGTATATAATGTGTGTTTTATGTCTGATTTTATCTGGTGTAATGTATTGCATGGTAGAAAAAAGGAGCTTTTGATTTGCAAATTCCACCTACAATGCATTTCAGCTTCAATGTGCAAAACAAGCCACAGTAAATTATTGAAGCAATGCTGTTGTTTGATTATCTAATATTAGTATCTACTGCTATCTGTATTTACTTTATGTAGCCCACACATCATTATATTATCACAGTGTAACATTTCTCCTTAATACATTACATTCATACATGGCTGTAAGCAAATGTGAGTGATATTTTTTGTCCTGTGGTTTAACAATGAAGGGAAATGCATTCTGGGAAATTCTGTGCCCCCCCCCCCCCCCTTACAGTTTCACCTTGACAAGCTCTTGAGGAACAGCTTTCGGTTGGGAGGGGTGGGGGGGTTCGTTTCTGGGAGGCAGAAAAATCTCCTTATTTGTCAACCCAGCAGCCAGTAAATGTGCCCAGAGTAACAGCAGAATGTAAATCAGTAAATAACTAAGTAATGGGATTTGACCGTCTTGTCATTTCCAGTCGGGCACAGGCTATCTCCAAGGATATTAGCAGATAAATCTGAATGGCTTCCATCTGATGTGCTGCACAATAGTTATTGATCAGCTCCCCCTCCCCCACCCACTACACCCCCTCCCCTCACCACTCACCCTCCCCCAACATGAAGTGAGAGGGGCTGAGTTTATTAATTAGAGATTGACATCCAATTCTCTCTACTTATTCAAAGAGACAGGGAGATGAATTCTGATGAAGTCTGCCCCCCTCTGCAAGCTGGCCTGACTGTGGTCAAGCAAGCAAAATAGCTTTTCTCCCTACCACCTGCCTGTAACCATTCTACAACCAAATATCTACACATAGTGTCTAACACCTGCCTGTAACCATTCTACAACCAAATATCTACACATAGTGTCATGCCACATTTCGCAATACTGTCTTTTAAAAATATTTCCCCATTAGTGTTTACCAAAAAATACTGTATATTATGTTCCAGAATTTTCTGTTGCTAGCCATCCAAAAGAATGTTGAATATCTAGGGATAAACACTACCACAAAACAGGAGTAGAAGCAGTAGCAGGAGTTGTGGAAATGTAGGAGAAATTGCCCCTTTCTTTTTTAGCATTAGATGTTTTGTAATTGATGTTTAATTCCTAACAAGCCAACAGTAGAAGGCTTCTATTCAATTATTTCTATAATAAAAATTTCCCTGACGTACATAAATCAATTACTGGAATCTCTAATGTGCACCCACTTTAGTACATTGTGTTTGGCCTTTGGAGCTGAGTGCCAGCCACAGCAACGCCCACCTCTGGTTCAGTTGGTTCAGCGTACCAGATAGGCAGCCTGCCTGTGTCTCCTTCAGACAATCAGCCACGTTCAGAGGGGCATTCTGTTGGTGAGACACCTACTCGTGATTTCTGATGGATCAGGTGTCTGCAAGCTCCACCAGGTGGGGATCCTCTCCGGATCTTCTCCTGAAACACGATCCCCAGGAGAGGTGCCACGCCCGCTGTCCTCCGCTTACCTTGCCCCCAAACCCCCCCCCCCCCCCTCAGCGCGAGACCTGTCTGCTCTAATGAACATAAAAACATCTTTATTGCCTTCTGCACCAGCGTCTCTTTCTCCTAAACTTCAGTCTAATGGGGTACGGGGACCTTCCATTGATTGGGTTAATAGAGAATAAAATTGCCTCTTAACTGTACCTCAGCCCGGCTCTGGGGCTAATCCTGGCCCAGCGAGCACTGGCTGGGAGAGACAGCGCGATGATACGGATCTGATCCCCACGCAATTTCATGCCTGCTTTGCCCCTCTTCTCCTCTCCACAACGCCAATTACCCTCATAAAACAAATCCTGCACAGCTCTCAATCCGCACTGGATTCCTCTGGCGGGAGGGGAGGGGGCTAAAGAAGGCTGGCCCTTACTTTATTGCCTGTTACGTACAATGATCTATAAAGTTGTGGCTCGGTTGACATTTAATCTATGTGGCAAAATGTGTACAGTGCAGTGTGCATCTAGTTAAAAAAATCTCTCATTTTACTGCTCTTAAAACCAGATTAAGAAATCGCTCTGCAAAAACACGATTCATGGTGGGCACACAGAATGTTGACATTTCTGTTGGTGTGAAAAAAAGATTGAACTCAATATCAACTATATTTAAGATAGAATAAAAAAAACAAGTCCCAACTTTTACAGAGATACCGTCCTCTACGAATTTTAATGCATGCGGAGCCAAAAAAAAACTATAAATTCCCTGAATTCTAAAGCTTTTTTTATCTTTACCCTTAACCAGACTCTGGAGATCCAGCCTGTACATTAAGGCTGTTGAAACTGGGGAGTGTATATATTTGATACAGATTATACGATCCTATTAAGTTTCAAGCCGGTTGTACCAGCTTCTCCGAGAGGATCATCTCTCTATCAACCTTTGACCCCTGAACGCTGGCCTTTGAGGCTAATCCTAGGTTAATGACGTGATGATATCATGCTGATGGATACATTACACTCAGCAGACCTGCACAGATCCCAGGTTCACTAGTGCATCTGAGGTTATTATTTCTCTAGACCCCATGTATGCCAGCCCCAGGAAAATGGCAGCCAAATACCCTTGTGGAAAAAGTAATACCTTTAAAAGGCATGAGGATTGATTTCTAAAAACGTTTCAATCAGGGAAAGTGACCCACTAAGAATGTTTTATTTAGCGTCACAAGAGTCATTTACTTGGTATGTACTGTATACTTAGTTGGTCCAACAAAGGACTTTACCAGGGTTTAATGTTAACATACCTTTTTCCAGACAATGTTAAAAAGACATGCACAAGAATAAGGTATCTGTGACTGTATACAATGTATTCTTCAAAGTTCCATTGAAGTAGCACGCATTTTGGGCAGACATTTTGTAAATATGTTCATCCAGACAACTGATATGTTAATTCCTTGCGAAATATATTTGAAAAAGCATGCTGAAGCATCACACGGACAGCACGTTGAGGAAACACATTTATGCGTCCCATGCTTTTGGCACACAGTACAGGAGGAGTGACAGTCTGAAGCACATCAGCTCTCATTACGTGTGTGGGTTCACAATGACCCCCCCCCCCCACTCCTGTTTATGCCTTCCTTAATCTCCACTCTTCAGACTAAATTCATATCGATGTATAAGTGGGATGAAATGTCCCTCTGTTCATTTCATATTCCCCATTATAATAACCCTCCGTCGCCATGGCTTATGTTCCTGCTGTCTCGCTTCTATCAGCATTCAGGGCCCAGGCCCGGCTTCCATTTTCCAGGAGAAAATGATACACTTTATCTAGTTATTCATGCATTTCAGAGACGCTTCCCGTGGTCCACAATGGAGTCAGCAAAGTTGTCGGGAGAAGATGAAAACAAAATGGCAAACACGTTCGGACAGAGTTTGGGGAGAAGGTGCGGAGTGTATGCATTGGGAGGGCACAGGGACATTCTTATTTAGATTAAAAATAACTGGGAATACGTGGTCCTGCACCCTTTGATGCTGATCAGTTAACAGGTTCAGCTATTTATGTCAGAGAAAATCAAGAATCCACTACTCTTCTCGAATATATTGAACTGATATACGCGTGGCCAATGTATATATATATAATCCATCATGAAAATGTTATTTACGTACTTACATAAAAACGGTTTGGAAAATGAACATTCTCTGCAAATGCGAAATGGCAAGGTGTTGTAATGATCATCTGAGCAGGCCTGTGCACCTGGTCTCCATGGTGACGGCAGAGTCTGAAGCCCTGATCACAATCAGCAGAGTGTCTATGGTTCCAGTCATGACGACCGTGGGAGTCGTGTGGCGTGTGTGCCCCAGGCAATGGGCATCACGCTGCACACAGAGAGGCCTCCTCCAAGAGAAGCCATGCAGTCCACTGCTCAGAGGCAGAGGAGGAACATACCCTACAAAATACAGTAATGCAGGCAAAGCTATCCTGTTGAGATTAGTGACAATGTTTTCATTCTTCTACAATGTTATTCTTGATTCTATTCTCTCTCTCTTTCTCTCTCTCTCTCTCCATTTCTCTCTCTCTCATTCTCAATGGAGGGATTCTGTATTTTCTCTTTTCATAGAATATGGTAAAAGCTCACCCAAAGCCTGTGCATCATCAAACCATGGTTTGCTACATGAATAGCCCTTACAAAACAAGCTTGCAGACAAATCACACTCATTTAAAAATAGATAACATTTTTCTATCGTAGCGATGCAAAAAGGACCAGGTTTCCCCATACCAAAATGTCACCAGAAGGTTACCCACAATACCAGATCAACCAAACATGTCAGTTTATCAAATATCACTGGTGGATTAATTGAATACATGCACATATAAAGGCCACATGCTTCCTGCTGCAGCATCAGAACTCTGACAAAATCTATATTTAAAGAGACTGTAATAGACTAAAATATTTTATAAAAGCAGGTAAATTCAAATGCGAGAAGCACGACATTGTTATCTGACATATGTAATGACTGTGCTTTTCAAAACACGTTTTTCCAGAGTACCACTTTACTCTACATGGATTACATTCTGACAAAATATGCACATCACCTCACTGTTCACTCAGCTGGGTTTCTGAATAATGAAGCTTTTTTCAAACAGCCTAAAATAGTATCTTTGGTATTTGGTATCTTTGACATTTAGTAGTCTGCTTTTGCAGTCAGCATCACATCTAAGCAGGCCACAATCAATGCTACTGTTTTTGCAGTAAATTAGTTGTCACCGCCTTCATTTACTGAAATTCTGTTAATATAAAATTAAATGTCACCGTAATATTGGAGTAAGTATAAACTGTGACATACACTTGTCCTTGTGAATGTTTATAATGGTTAAATCTGTGAAAGAGCTTTATTACAGGCCATTAATTACCGTGTATTTACCCAGTAAATACCAGCTACTTGTGTAATTATTAGGCAACTAGTGATTTCAAATGCATGTACAATGAAACAAAGTCAGTAAGTACCATGAAAGAAACGTCTTATGTTAAACATAGTTACCTGATAATAAGATATAACAACTGGTATCAACCCAGTAAATTCTAAGAAATTAAGGTTGTGTAAAAACCAAAAAGCCTAAGATTATTATTATGTAAATTAGCAAATTTATCAAGTAAGAACATTATCACAGCTTATGCACTTGACAAATGATCTTGGTTTGCAAGAGATAGAGTATTATATTACAGGAATAGATCACTAGGTGAAACAATAAAGTACAAATAACATGTAAATACAGATTGCACATACTATACAGTAGTCGATACTGTCCAGAAAAATTAGTCAATGGTTGCCAAATAAATGCAAATTAAATTAAATCTAATGCATATAAAAGCATTAATAAAAAATAACTGGCCATTAATACCACATGTATAACAGCACCATGCCAAGTTTATCTTATTATCTTTCGGCTAAGCATACAGTGTTACGCATTTATGTAACCAAAAAACTATCTGACAAATCTTCAAGTTTCAGGAATAAAATGGGTTGAATGAGGCACACAATAAATTTGACCCATGCATGGCTGAGAAAGGCTAGACCTCAAAATAGCCTTAAACACCAAAACCACCTACGACTCTGCCTTACTACAGACAGGGGATGCAGATTACCATACAAACAAAGGAAAATCCAAACCCACGTTGTGCTTATCATTAAAAATAACCTTAGGAAAATAACCCATCCAATCATCTAAGAGGAATGCATTTCATATTTCATTTTATTTATTAATCATTTCACATTTTCAGGAAGCATTAAACCCTTGTGTTGCCTTAAGGGTAAGAAATTACCTGCCACTATGTTTAACAGCAGAGAAAACCCCCGAAATGATCTTTTTTCAACTTGAAATTTGATGAGAAAGTTTGTGATGAGTGACAGGTTGTTTCTTCATGCAAAATAGATTTGGGGTTTAAATTTCATTTTCAAATTCAATTTTGCTGCTTTATTTCAGGGGTGTAGTGAAAGCGGGACATTAAGACTACACAAGGGTTACATAGAAATGATGGATTGATAAAAATTACGGATGGACAAAGTAAACAAAATCAAACCATGTTTTATATTATTGTATACTTCAGTGTCATCTGGACCATTGTAAAAGGTTAGCATTCATATAGCACCTTTATCCAAAGCGCTGTACAATTGATGCTTCTCACACACCAACGGCAATTGGCTGCCATGCAAGGTACCAACCAGCTCATCAGGAACATTTGGGGGTTAGGTGTCTTGCTCAAGGACACTTCAACACACCCATGGCAGGACCGAACCGGCAACCCTCCGACTGCCAGAACGACTGCTCTTACCTCCTGAGCCAATATCGCCCCATTGTGCAACAATGTTCCATTCATTTTTATTCATTTTGCCAAAGGGGTTATTAGGAGGTAATGCAACACCCTACAACATGATGATATCTGTGTATTTGCTTGATCATTGTTGTTGGATGTCTTTATGTTGAGATGAATATCTGAATATTTCTTATGTTCCTGTTATCTGTCTGTTTATCGTTTTTCTTGTAATTTATTATTTTTCATATTCATGTCTGGTGTTCTGTTTACATTCATTAGTCTTTGCACTCGTCTTCTCCTGTGATGTCTGTGTCTGAATGTTTCTGATCCTGAGACACTCCCCTGTCTATGCGCTTCACTATTCGAGTTGTTTAAGAATTTTCCGGTTTCCCACGATTCTTTCTGTCTCGCTGTTCTTACTTCCTGCTTTCTCTCCATTTCATGTTTGTAGATAGCACTAATATACAAATCCCAACTAACATAGAATTTGTACAGTACTAATTATATTAACACACTAATATGTTCATCAAACTAACAAACTAACATTCACTAGTTTTGGGTATTTGTAATTTAATCACGTAACTAACTTACTAACGCATCTCCAGTTTCAATTCTGTTCTGTAACTCCGCCTCCCTATTCTATCTCTGATTACTTGCTTAGTTTCAGCGAAGTGTTCACACCTGTCTCTCATTATCACTACATCTCCTGATCCTGTGCAATTGTCTACTCCCTAGTCCGGAGCCGTTTGTATTACATGTGTGTCTTTGTGAATCCAGTCCGCATTTTCATTTTCCCCTTGTTATTGTATTATTACCCTTTCATGCGTCTCACCTGATGTTTATTTGTTAGACCACCCTCACTCCCATGCACCGCGTAGGTTGTCTCATTCCCCTGTATTTTTATACCTGTCCTTTTCAGCTGCACCTTGCTAGTTCGTCATATCCTGCTTTTTCAAGTCCCAAGCCCTTTCACTCCCTTTCCCCTGTTCTATCCCCATTATTCCCGAGCCCTTGTTTCCCAAGCCCTTGCCCTTGTGGCATTCTGTCTTGTTTATTTTGGTTTCCTGGATTCTCGTGCATGACCCCTGCCTGCTTCTCTGGACTCTTCTTTGGTTTTTGAGGATCTCTGTACCTCTGCCTTGGAGTGACCTCCCAGTTTTTGAACTCTGCCTGTTTTTTATTATCCACCTGCTGTTAAACCTGCCATTTTTCTACACCCCTGTCTGCTTTTGGTTCCTCTGTCCCCCCCCGCTGTGACAATATTGCCGTCTTTCTATCAGTATACCTAATGCACGATGAAAAGGCCAAAGTTGTTACTTTTTTATTAGTAAACAAGAGATTGTTGCATTTTATATCAAGCCTTGGGGTAAAATGTATTTTTTTTTCACAGTTTTCAGTGTTATCAAAGAGCAAATATTTGTATTCTACTTGTATCAAAATATGTTATCAAGACTGTTTTCCTTTCTTTCAAAAATAAATCCATCTGTTTCTTTTGTGATAATAAGTTCATGTGATAGACAACCCTCTAGTGACTGACAAGACTTTCAGCCCAGTAAGTTCTATTAGCAGATTGTTTATGTCTATTAAGGACCACATTAATGATAAGCACACCCCGCAAGTCTGGCACCCACCACATTTATACACAAAACACAACAGTAGCTTGATTGTTTTTGACTCACCTTTTCTTGTCAGCTTTAATTGTCTGTTAATAAGCCAGCTGCGTTTTTAATTAAAGTGGGGCAGCCTGCTATTTCTAAACATGCCTCAAATATCTGTGTACATACAACACAATTAAGTCACAGCACCAAGAAAACAATGATTGTAAATGATTTTCACCTATTGCTACAGCAGGTTCTTTGGGAGCTGGGAAACTTGTCCTAAGAATTTCCCAACCACACTTCTACAATCCAGACATTTCTTCACAGATCCTAACCCTGATTAGCCAGAAGCCGGTTTTGGACAATCTAAAAAAATGCCTCATGAACGAAATTAAAACATGAGCTATTTGGCCATTCGGTTTTTACACTCCATGTGAAGTCCAGTGCCATTAGGATCACCACATAGCCAGCTGAACTTACATAATTAGAAATAAATAATATTTGAAAAGGAGGTGGGTTTTACACACCATCACTTTTTCCCTCAGCTGAAGGCTTCAGGACACCTCAAACAGTCGCTTGTGGAATTGACGCAGTGGTTGAAGGTACGGTGCTGTGTGCGTGCGTGTGTACATGTGTGCGTGTGTGTGTGTGTGTGCATGTGTGTGCATGTGTGCATGCGTCCGGTGCGTGTCCGTGCCACAAAACCTCTCTGCTTGTATCTCCTTCAAGGGGACAGGAGATGAAACGGTTTTAATGTGCCAGCTGGAGGCCACTGGCTGTACTGTGATTTCAGGCCCGTCAAGCGAGCTTACCGTTTGCCATGGCCAGAGGCATCTTCACCACCCCATTTTAACATGTGCGTGTGAAGAAGCAGCATCTTATTCCCGTGGCACAAAGGGTGTCTGAATCCGGCTGCTATTCTGGACATACATGGTAGTGGCTCCTGAGCTGGACCTCCAGGAACAAGCAGTATGGTATTGGGTCTGTGGGTAATTGCACCATTATACACTCAGTGATCACTTAATTAGGTACACCAGCTTGTTAATGCAAATATTTAATCAGCCAATCATGTGGCAGCAACTAAATGCAAACCATTGCAGACATGGACAAGAGGTTCAGCTATCAAAGGTCAAGCAGCAGTTCTGTGGGCAGAAACGCATTGTTTATGAGAGAGGTCAGGGGAGAAGGGTCAGACTGGTCGAAGCTGACAGGAATGTGACAGTAACACAAATAAAGAGGCATTACAACAGTGGTATGCAGAAGAGCATCTCTGAACACACAATGCATCAAACTTCTAAGTGAATAAACTACAGCAGCAGAAGTCTTAATAAGTCTAATAAATACCTAACAAAGTGCTCACTGAGTGTATGTGCCCTTTTCTCTAGCACTCATTTCCAATTCAGCACTCTATGGAGAGAGAGAAATATATCAATTCATACATGCAATAATTGCTTTAAAAATTGAATATCAGATGTAATCAGTAAAACTGAGGCAAGTGGTACAAAGGTGAAATTGACTAATACTGAGGCTCATACAAAGAAAGACAAAGAAATGTAAGCTTTGGTGGAGAATTGAATGAACAATTCTCTCATTACAGGTGCAATTATGAGATATCACATTCGCAGCTGTTTCAAGTGGTTGGACCGATGTGAGAAAGGCCAACTAACGGCTTTAATGGGCGGGTAAATGCAGGATGACAGGACCTGAGATGCTGCCGACTGTAAATATGAATACATTTCTCCTCCACTAAAAGAAGGTTTTTGCTATCAGTGTGCATAATTAGAATATGGAATATGAGAAGGCGTAATGGCCATACCAGGCAATTCAAGCCATCTTGGAGTGTCAAATCTAGTCTGCCATCATTACCCAGAGTAAGGAACCATCTTGAACAAGTAACTTGATTTAATATATCAAAATCCCTTGCTGATGTATGCAGGAATATGGTATGGAACTATTTTCATATTACATCCATGTAATATGGATATACAGTATATAATATGGAAATGTGTAATACAGCTTGGGGGTGGAGAAGCAGGGTAAGAGGGGGTAAAAGGCTGTTTGATCCATGCATATTTCCCAAGCCCCTTGGCTGCCTTGCTGATTTCCAGGAGCCTTGGAGCATGTGTGAGGCTTTGTTTTGCATCAGTCAGCCCTGCAAACAGGCAGTGGCACAGGAAGGTCGGATCAGGGCCTTTGAGAACGCAAGCAATACCGGCAGATCCTCAGGGGAGGGCCAGGATATCATGGGACACAAAACATGAATAGCTTTCAATTACGCTTACAGAAACCAGCCCCCATTCTGGCACAAGCAGTGTGTGTGTGTGTGCGTGTGTGTGTGTGTGTGTGTGTGTGTGTTTGTGTGTGTGTGTATGTGCGTGTATGAATGCGCTTCTGTGTATGCAGGAAATCATCTTCCCTTTCCCCTCAGGAACTAGTCCCTGATGAAGTGTAATGGCCTCTCAGTGGTTACGTTTGGCATTCACACCTCTCCATCACGTCAGCACATGCAGGCACAGACAGCTGCAGTGTTGAGTGTGATGTGTTTTGCCTTACTGTCATTGTTCCAGGTCGTTCTGAACACACGCTCATGTAGGGGCAGCCTGACGTTGTGGAATCAGAGCAGTGTTAGCACTGTCAGGGATAACGCTCTGGACACAGCTGGACTGAAGGCTTGCATCACTTTCCTTATTTCCTTCTACAGAATGTCAACAGAATTTCTTCTACAGAATTTAGCTTGGTCAGACGGTAGCCGTACACAATGAGGGTGCAATGTGACACCGAGGTCTTCTCTGATTGGCCTGATTTGTTTTTTTTAGAAAAAAGATGCACACCAGCACCAGAGTCTTGCAGGAATGCAATAAATGCATTTTTTGTTTTTAAAGCACTGCGTGCTGTATTGCTTGAAAGGTGCTATATAAATGACGTTATCATACAGTTATTGTTATTTCACTGCCCTTAGGGATGTGGGGAAGCCTGACTGGGGAGCAGTGGGAGAGAGTGGGAGCTCCTCCCTTTCTTCCTGTGTCACAGCAGAAGATGGGCAGTGTGGGGCAGGACACTGAGAGCAGTGCTGGCCAAAGCCCAAATATACTGCAGTTCATCAATTAGGCAATGGGTAGATGGCACTTTGCCCGTGAATGGGGCTGGTGCTGTCGTGTGTGTGTGTGCGTGTGTGTGCGTGCGTGTGTGCGTGTGTGCGTGTGTGCGTGCGTGCGTGCGTCTGTGTGTGTGTGTCTCTGTGTCTCTGTGTCTCTATGTGTCTGTGTGTGTGTGTGTGAACTGAACTTTTGATTGTCTGTTTTAGGAGTTGTGTAAAGGATACAAAAGGAATGGACAGACCACAGAAGGAAGATGACAAATGTGTGTATCAGCTATAAATTCTTCAAGGCCACGGATTTGAATCCCAGACTGGACTGCGGTACTCTGAATAATGTATTGTTCTC
Organism: Conger conger; assembly: GCF_963514075.1. NCBI lineage: Eukaryota > Metazoa > Chordata > Actinopteri > Anguilliformes > Congridae > Conger > Conger conger. Next base: position 33,725,358 of record NC_083769.1, on the reverse strand, counting down.
TATGTTAACTTAAGTAAATTGACCAGCAAAGAACAGGTTATATTATCAATGAGAGCACATTTTCAGGTTTTTCGGAATTGTTCAAGAAATGATTCCTTTTCATTCACAGGCAAAGTATTTTTTTCTGTGAAAAAGAAAGATTACAGCAGTTTCAGAACGGTTTGTAAATCACTTATCTGTAAGTGCTCCAAGAAATCAGAGTTAATTAAAAATCAAATTAAGTATATGACAATTGCCAGCATACAGCCAGGCAAACTGTACTTAATCCATTTGTGACTCCCTCCCATTTCGGCATTACATCTATAGAGGTTGTATAATGGCAAGCATTTAGCAAATTAAAAAAATGAACCAGCACAGTGGCCCAGCAATCAGGAATCATGTTAGTTTGTAAATTTGTTCATTTGTGTGGTGAAAGAAAACCAACGCATGACTGATTCAAACAAGAACGCTCGTTTTTCACAAAATAACATCTCAGCCTACTGCCAGTTAAAGGGAAAAAAAATTTGATTTCATTTTTAATTAACAAACATAACGAGCTCATTCATTGAGGCTAAGGATTACAATTATGAACACAATACAGCAGAACCAGAGTGGTGATTTGGGCAATTCTACTTGAGAAGGAGACTCATCAGCAGCAGCTATAAAGAGCCTCAGATACATAGGGTTAGACGTATTTGTGAGAGCTTTCGCATTCCTAAATCAGCTTGATGTTGCCTTTCATTGACAGAAGCCACCTGCCTCTAAGCCCCGCCCCTGCCTCCAACTGGGTCTTTCAGATTGGAGAAAGCTCTTTGATTGACACTTGTGGATTATTTCTTCCTTGAATGATTTCTGGGACAATTACAAAACATTTAACCTCCCAGCCTGCTTTTGTACAAGCCAAAATAACTACAACAACAAGTAAGCATACCTTTTTAATGTATTTCCATGTTTGGGATGCCTCATCATACTTTTGACCTATCCTATTTCTTCTGCATCATCTATCAATTTCAAGAGCCCAGACTACCTCACACATCTTGTGCAGCTTGTGCTGGTGGCCATTGCTTCTGTACACCCCGCAGCCAATCAGCTGAGCTGTATGGACTATGCTGGAGGACTGCACTGCTTCCAGAGCTGACTGCAGGTCTGCAGAGGAGTCAGTCTTGCGTAAAGAAGTCAAGGCGGTAAAAGGCTTTTGACTGAAATCCTCCACCCATGGTGACATTAACTGCACCGCCCCCAGTACATCACCCTGTGGGACTTAGAGGGGAATCAGCACTGGCATGGACAGATTTGGATTCCGGTCCGTACACAAGACTCAGCACAAGAAATATGAGTTATGGAGAATAGCACACAGCTATAAACAGAACGATTGTTTTTTGTGTTTGCAGGGCATAACCTATTCCCATGATAATAACAGGTTCAAATTGTGATTATTTGTCTTACAAACAGCAACAGAAGAAAGAAGCACCACCTTTTCAATTAGCAGTTCTCATCATTGAACTGCTTTGGTTTTATATCTGTTTTTAATTAGAATTAGCTGCCACTAAACATCCCTCTAAAGGCTAATGACATTGATCCAGAAGCTGTTTTAGCCTGCATTAATTAAATGATTTAAATAAGGCTTAAAAGATGTGCTCCAGTTTTGGTCTAAAAGGCAGTGGGTAACATTTGATGATCCTTGTTTTCAGGGGATTTGCTGTTCAGGACACACTTCTGTGTTTGTGTGGAGTTTGCATGTTCACAGTCCAAAGACATGCAGTAGGCTAATTGGAGAATTTAGACTCTAAATTTCTTCGAAAGAATAAGTGATGGATTTGCGACTTGTCCAAGTTATATTCCTGCCTCTTGTCCACTGCATGCTGGGGTATGCTCACCCAGGCCTTCGGCACATTTTCTCAGAATGGCAGAGAGCGAGTGAGCTCTGTGCTGTGAGAGATCTCCTCAGCCCATGCTTTTGTACATGGCTACTGCCTGTGACATTCACAATTTAACATTTTTATAACCAGCATTTCCTCAAGTGCGTCGTGGTCTGAGATTCACTTCAGAGTGTCAGTTGAAGACCACAGACTGAGGCTACACAACCTGAGCCTCAGCATCTGCGCTGGCTTTTAAAACGCGCTTCGAGCGCTCAGCTGCTCTGCGGCGCGCCGGCTTCCCCTCTCCACATCCGTAAACCCCGCCCGGGCCGCGGCGCCGGTTCCACGGGGCAGGTGAGCAGATCTGAGGTGATCTGCCGGGAGAGACTCGGGGCAGAGACGCCAGGCCAGGCGTGGAGGGCGATGGCTCCCTGGCCCTGCTGCCGGGAGGATGAGTGTGGCCATGCGTGAGGAATGTGCGGCGAGCGGGGCGGGTGTGGGGTGTGCAGCTGTCCGCGCCGGTCCTGTCAGACGACTCCCAGGCCGCTTTATTCAGCTACAGTGAGCCATCAGAGCAGGGCTGACCGCTGCCCGCGTTTCCAAGGTTACCTGCGCGGTGCCTGCCAGGATGCTCCTTAATACATCTCCATCGGGCCCTGCTCGAAATTTCTTCCATTTTTTTTTTTTCCAGGAGCCATTAAATAAATTGGTCAATTAAATGGCACAATGCACGCAAAGCTCTCTGCCAGCTGGTTGATGGAAGTGGACGTGGGTCAGTACTGGGGGGTTCGGCTAAAATAAACACAAGATAACAATAATGAAGCAACCAGAGCAACAAAGTGAGCTGGATCAACAGGGTGCACACATACATTACCTTTTCCTAATGTTTATGTCACATTTTAGCTTGTTTCAGCTTGCAATATTACATAAAGGTTTGGAAAGAGCCATATGTCAAATTATTCTCAGGGCTGTGGAATAATTCTGCAGGTTTTTACTGGCTCTGTGTTTGCAGGTGTTCCACACATTGTGGCAATTTCATTGCAATACTGCGCTGTGGCAAAAACATTTAAATTGATTTATAGATTTATTGAGACAAGCGATGATTCTGGGTTTTGACTGGGGTGTAACACACTGTGGGTAGAGCGTGGAACCTGTTCCCTGTAGTACATTGCTTCCTGCCCACTTATGACCATGAGATACCATACAAGAGATGCAACCTTTTAAACATTTACTGTTTGTAATAAAGTAGGTGCTTCTGCAACAACTATACCTAACCATCAAATGTGCCCCTGATCACATTGTCCCGTAGGGATCTTTAAGTGCTTTCTGTCTCTTTGCCAGATTTCAAAGCATCACTATTCCTTTTCTTTTTTGATAAAGAGCAGAAGAGAGAGAGAGAAGTAGTATGCATTCTTGGAAGAGCCATGTACATAAGTAATATGACAAAGACATGTTTTTGAATGTGCCTTTTTGAATAGTATTCCCATGCTGTTCACTGAAGTAGGGATCACACAGAGATCTCACAGCTATACTTTTCTTTCAGCTTAAGTCTCTGATGTCATGCTTTTATATAACTCGCAGTCCCAGGAAGAACACCCAGCTCCAGCACTAGCTGTATGTTCCAGTGATGTGCAGCTCAGTTCAGCACGGTCCTGACCCTGCACAGAGTCCAGCAGGGAGAGTCACAGTGACTGCAGCTCTGCCCAGGGAGCGTCTCATCAGCCCTGCTCCCCGGCCTCATCAGGCAGGGGAAAGTCCTCTGATCACTGGACGTCTGCGGTCAGCAGGAGCCAGCCAGATCAAGAGCAGCCCTAAAAAGCACTGATTGCACAGCTCTGCTGGCAGACTGCAGAGGGAATGAATCATACAGTCTCTGGTGGGCTAAGTCCTCACTGCTGTCACTATATCATGGCATGGACCCTCTGTGTTGAGTGGACCTAGCCGTGGTCTTGTGTTTATCACTGTCCTGCTTCTCTCCTTCAATTTGAACACTAAGGATCCACTAATCACGGTTCTGTTTCTGCCCTCCTCCCCCTGCTCCGGGCTCCGGCCTGGAGCTGCAGCTCAAGCACCAGAACCTGACCCCGGCTTCAGCTAACCTGCCACTTCTGCCCTCCCTGTGCCAAGAACTAGCCTGGCTCTGAGGGGGTCTCAGGCCTGGGCTCTTTGTAAAGCTGCTTTGTGACAATCTCGGATTATAAAAAGCGCTATACAAAAAAAATTGAATTGAATTGAATTGAAAAGAAGTGTGGCTAGAAGCATGGCTAGAAGCACATGCTTGGGAGGACTGGCATGCTAATCTGTACCTTCCCAAACTGGCAGGATGTTACAGAAATGGTATAGGCCTTATTGGGTATTCCAAATATGCAGGGCGAAAAATAACAGATAAAACTTTAAATTATCTTGCACTAAAATCCTCACAAAATGTTTTTGCTCTCAAACATCTCTTACTGTAAGCAAATATTAATCAACTGTCTGTGTGGAGTTTGCATGTTCTCCCCGTGTTTGTGTGGGTTTCCTCCGGGTACTCCGGTTTCCTCCCAAAGTCCAAAGACATGCAGGTTAGGCTGATTGGAGAGTCTAAATTGCCCATATGTTTGAGTGTGTCTGTGAATGGTGTGTGTGCCCTGCGATGGACTGGCAACCTGTCCAGGGTATATTCCTGCCTTTCGCCCAATGTATGTTGGGATAGGCTCCAGCCCCCCTACAACCCTGTTCAGGATAAGCGGGTTAGGATAATGAATTAATAATGTCTTCAAATCACTTTTTTTTTACAGCCTCTGCTATCCAGCGTTATACTTTCCACTGTTTTATGTTCTACTAAATAAATATCTACTTTTCTGTGAAAATAGCAGATGCTGTAAAGTAATTTGGCCAGCAGGTGGGGACTTAGAGCAATAAAGGGTGTTAAAAAACAAAAATATGGTACTAATATGGCTCCTACATTATACACAGCGTGTTATACTATTTTCTTCTTTGCAGCACCACTAATTCCCAAAGGGTGCAGGGTAGTGGAGTTCTCACTGTATAGGAATAGAATGGAAATGACAAGTGAGAGAACAGCCATTTTGAAATAATGTAGGCGGAGAATGCATTACGAGAAACCTCATTAGGAGATGCAGACATTCAGTGTACCCCTTCCTCGAGCAATCAAATGCCTCTGATTTCAAACATACTGTAGGCTGCACAGACACACATGTGGTAAAACTGTTGCTGTCTCATGTGTTTTGCATGATTGTGTACAACATGGCTGTCTGATAGTCACTGAAATATCAACAAAATTTCAGATTATCTTGATCTTCTCAAGCGTGCTTTGTTTGATTGTCTATCAAAAACAATTCTACTGTATCTCTCTCTCTCTCTCTCTCTCTCTCTCTCACACACACACACACACATACACACACACACTCACTCTGTTCAGATAATTGTCCTATTTTCATGTGAAATATATTTGTATTCATGTCACCTGCTTTGGAGTGGTGACCACTGGATTTTCAAGGATTCAGATTGGATCTGTCCTGGAATATTAATATCACCCTGGGATGAGTTTCATGTTGAAGTGGGTGATTAAAAGGGAAGTGTGGGGGTTTGTAAAGTATCTTATGAATAAACAGAGTTTGGGCCAGCTATTTAGACATTATTACAGAATGATGAGGTCTGTGTTTTTATCGGTATTACAGTTATAACTGAAACTATTGCCAAGCACTTCACAACTGAGCAAGTTGAGACATTTTTCCACATTTTTTTAAAAGCACAAAATATTATTTTCAGGATTGCAATTAAAAAAGTGACAGAGCTGTAAAATACAAACATACACTATCAGAAGTATTGTGTGCTATTATATTATAATAACTATTACTATGTCTGGAGTTTAAAATCGGGAACAACTGAATGCTAAAATACAAAACTCAACTTTAAGAGGAAGCTGGTCTACTTTTTCCACTAAAACACATTTCATGCAAATATCCTGTGAATGTATTGCGTTACTAGAGACATTAGAACATTCTCACAAACGTACCCATACTCCCTTGTGTCCTCAGCTAAAAAGAGAACAGCAGCTTGATCCAGGATGTACAATAGTGCCGGTGTATCAAAGGAGACTGAGAAGACAAACTGCTTCACAATGGAAAGAGAAGAAAGAGTTTTGAATGCAGGACAGAAACAGTAAGTCTAAAGCATGTTAATACAGAGAATTAAGATACATTTGGCAAAGGTACATTTAAAAATGCATTTTCTCTGGACAAAATAAAAACAAATACGCTAGCATCCAGATGGGGAAACTGTGTTGTAGGATATATGTTTCAAACATGAGACGATGTGGTTCATTATTCCATTATTCTGTTACCTTTTGTCTGTTCAGCATCTGATCCAGCCATTTACTATAATCATGTACCTGTTAAAGTGTTGCAGATGTGAATGGTATTGGTAAGTGCTCTTTTACTTTTGCTGATGGCTGCTGTACACCACTGGTTGCTACAAGTCTGTGATTTTCCTTCTCTCTGTAAGAGAAAAAAGTTGGAGGCCAAAGCAATGCATTATTGTTGTCCTTCCTTATCATCTATTGATTTATAGATCTTCCTTATCTATAAATCAAGGCCATTCTACTGCTTGAACATGCATAACACAGATGATTCAGTTGAAACAAAATGGCATCCCAGCTGTATTTTACACTGCATCTGGTAGTGACTGCATGTGTTCCAGGCAGCAACGGTGATGCCATCTGAGATGGAGAAGCACTCCTCTGTGAGGGCTAGCCCCAACACCCCGTATCCATGTTTATAACATTCTGGAGGCTAAATATAAGCCCAGCTCCTCCATATACAGAAGAGAGAATCCAACCATGTCAAATAATATGAAACTGAGCAAAATATTTAACTAAATGAAAAAAGGAAGGCTTCATGCAGACTGGATTCTGTCTGCCATTAATATTATATTTCAAGTGCACTGTATAAGGTTAGTTAGATGATATTAATCAGTATTTACAGGGCTCATTGAAATTTGGTTAAGTATGGAAATTTCCCTTGTTCAAGAGTCAACAAAATGAACAAGAGAATGCATGCAGTAGTGAAAGTGCAGTAGTCATTAATAACCAATAGCCATTAAATATAAAGGGGGATCACACCTTTCTGTATTTCAGAGGGGCAACTTATTTCAAGTGACTTATTTAGAGTCACAGTTACTTCCTATTAATTCCTAATCAACAATGGGATTAGCATGCGGCTAACAATCACTACCTTAACCTGACCATACAGCACTGTACACTGAACACTGGGAGTCTGGGCCTCTCCCTGGCCTGCTGCTGGTGGGGAGCCTTGGCTTCTCTCCCCGGTTTTGCCATATTAACGGCTGCTCTTGTGCTTATCAGGGTTAAAGAACGGGAACTGACAGAGTGAGTGGATGTAATGAGGCTGAGAAGGTTGCAGCCATACCGGCTGCATTTAAATGTGTGGCCCAGGGTTTATCAGGACCGGTAGAGGGACCTGCAGTCACCATTCCAGCCAGACCCTCTGTTGGGCTCATGTTAACAGCTTTTTTCCTCCTTTATCTTATCTGTAAATGCTGACAATGACTTCTCAATGTAATTGAATAAAGGCAAGTTTCCTCCCCTTCTCCACTACCCCCCCACCTCCACCCCCATAGGTGACTCTCTCTCTGTCCATCTCTCTCTCTCTCTCTCTCTCTCTCTCTATCTCTCTCTCTGCAGCTGAGGTCAATGTCTCAATGCAGTAGAGGAAGCCAATTTTCTATTCCCTGTATTTTGGGCAAAGTCAAATTCAAATAAAAAAATTCAATTCAAAAGGAAAACGGAGAAAACAGCACTCTGAGATGTACAACTGAGCGACCCTGTCTCCCCATCTCCACTCATGAATTTGGGCCAGGCTGTCCATTTGGAAAGACCAACCACTCCACATACCCAAAAAGACAATCTGCTCTACTTACCCAGAAAGGCCAACCACTTAACATACCCAGAAAGACTTCCATATTCTTCCATAACTACAGTTTTGATTCTTCCATAATCACAGTCAGGAAAACATACAAATAGGCAAACATATATGTACAAACCCATGTATTGACGCATGCACAGGCACACACACCCACATACACACACACACACACAGAGGCATGCACGCACACACACACACACACACACGCACACATACAAACACACACCCCGACACACACACAGACACACACACCCACACACACACACTCCCAAACCCCGACACACGCACACACACAGACACACACATACACTCACACACCCCAACACACACTCACACCCATACACACACCCACACACGCACACACTCACACACCCTGACACACTCACACACACACACCCCGACACACATACACAGAGACACACACACAAACTCACACACACACATACCCACAGGCACACACCCACACGGACACACAGACACACACACACACAGTGAGGTCTACACAGTCTGAATTTACTGGGCTTCGGCACAGAGGCTCCTCTGCCATCAGCTTGGCCCGCCCAAATGTGTTGTGTCAGAGTGCTGAGAGCAGATGATGATGCTGTTTAGTTTGGATATTGGCTCGGCTGTGAGAGGAAAGCCAATGACCGGCGCCGGGCGGGCTCGTCAGCGGCACCTGCTTACAGGCACGGCACGGACAGACACAGAGGTCGTCTCCGGGAGTGGGCCCGCGCCCCCCCCTGCCACCCTGCATCACCGTGACTACCGCTCCCCCCGCACGCTCCGCAGCCATGTGACACGGGACCGGCGCAGCGGGAACACACAGCGAGAGACCGCACTTACCTCAGCGCAAAATGTCCTCCGCCGCATAGCTGCGTCGCACGCTACGGCACCTGCCTTGAGTGGCTCGGAGGAGCAGCGCTAGCGTGCTAGAAAACACATTATCGCAAGCTTCAGCTTTTTAATTCACTTGGCATTACGTACCACCTCATGCAGAATACTCAATGTCGGTAATGCGTTGGCAATGTTCTGTTATGATTACTCACTAAGCATTTGGGAATCTGACACAGCAGCCATTAGCATATGTTCTTGGAATTCAGGACGTTGGATTATGTTCCCGCTATCGATACCCCAACCCCAGCAGGAGCATGAGAGATGTGGCCATCGATACCCCAATCCCAGCAGAAGAATGGGAAACGCGACTATCGGTACCCCAATCCCAGCAGAGGCATGGGAAACGTGCCTATCGATACCCCAACTCCAGCAGAGGCATGGGAAACATGGCGGCTCAACCAGGGCTGAGGGCTGCAGAGACACGCAGGACCCTGGTGGCCATTCCTATTTAATGAAATAACTGATGAGGTTAAAGACGAGGGAGCAGGAGGTTAATTAGGGAGCATTAAACAGATCTCAGGTAGAATTACAATTACGAAGACATAAAGTGTAAAAAAAAAAGAATAATAATGATTAAGATCAGAATTTTTCTCTTGCGCAGATAAGGTGGCAGACAGCCAACGTGTGGACCTTCATGTTGTGTGAATAAAATCCTCACACTGATCGTCATTATCCAGAGCAGAAACAGACGTCACCACTCAAACACAAACCGCTGCCTTTTTTTCCTTAAACAATTTACTACACTGGTCAAATGCCAGCTTCTTACGCACATCCTCTGCAGGTTACTGGGACAAAGGGACGGAATATGGGCATGGTATGTTTTATTTGTGCTGCTATCATTTCTGTAGTTGGAGAGGGAGAAGACCACGGGCGTACCTTCCCTGGTGTTTACTGCCATCTGCACCATCGCTGTGCCTAACTGGGCATAGCCCGCCTGCTGCCTGGGCCCCGACATGAGTCACCTTTCCAGAGAACAGGCCATTCTCCATGAAAGAGAAAGACACTTTCACCTGCCGTTTGCATGACTTGTCATGGAGACAGAGGGGCAGGTAAATAATGTTCACTTGCTACGGTCAATTGGTGAGCAGGTGATAGGGCAGGTGTTTTTATAGATTAGTCAATGGACACGCCTGACTGCAGTGCCTGTTTTCTTTGTTAGTTGTTCGTAATTAAGCAAGCCGGTTTCCCAACATCCTTTGCCCCCCACTGCAAACAACCACACACACACACACACGCAAACACACACACACAAACACACATGCACACTCACAAACGCACACACACACACACATACATGCACACACAAACACACACACACACATGCACACTCACACACGCACAGGCACACACACACACCTCATACTGCTGCTGTAATGTTTCTGCAGTTCTGGGACTGCGTCCCTCCCCAGCATCACTGGCCCAGGCAGCCCTGTCTCATAAGAGGCCCTGGTTTAGTGCCGGGGCTGACCTGCGGGGGTTACTCTAGGTAACATTTTCCCAAATCCCCTATCTGCCTGTTTCTGCAGGAGCTGTAAGAACAGTGGGAAGAAAATGAGGACAGCGGGGAAAAAATTAGAAACCTGAAACAATGCGATTGAAGCAGTAAAGGTCGATTGATCTCGATCAGCCACCCACCCCCCTGGTCCTCTTTTGAAGCCTTCCTCTGCTAAACTGCAAACCAGCCCCTGAAGAGAGGCAGTAACATCAGCAACCACACACGGGCCCTCACAAACCAGAAGAACCGGTTTGTCACTGGGGCGTATGTCACAGGACAGTGCTTTTAACAGATGTTATGCGTACCTTTGTGAGCTCAGCAGGGTTAATAAAAAAGAGTTAAGACACACTGTGACATGTATATGTATGGCTCAGAACAGTGTTTCTCAATTTCAGTCCTCTGGGCACACTTGCCAGAAGGCTTTTGTATGAGTTCCTGGTTAAAACAAAAACCTTCTGGCATGCAGGTCCCGAGGACTCCAGTTGAGAAACACCGGCTTAGAACATAGCAACCGACATTCATTTTGCAGGGACTTACACTAAATAGGCACTATACTCTCACATTCATTATGGTTAGAGGGAGTTTAAATGAACATGCTAAATTGATCTGAAATTATTATTACAATTATTAAACATATTATTTTAGAAATTTCCTTTTTTTTTTTTTTTTACTAAAAAGCCAGAACATGCACACATGTGCTGATGGTCCCATCATTGTCCTGTCAGTGCACTCCCGACATATTCCAGTGTGGGTGTGTGTTTGAGCCACAGACAGTAAAATAAATATCCCTCAATTGTGAAAGACCCCGCTCTGTCCTACAAAAGCCAGTGTATGCTTTCTGTCATTACAGCCGCAAGATAGAGGTCTTCTTCTGTAAAAGGAGCCCTATCTACCTACGTGAGGCAGAAACCTCTGATTGCTGATACTGAAGGCCGGTAATGTTCATACAGGTCTCTACTGACGAGCTGTTCCATAGACGTCCCCACACAATTATGTATGAAGACCCTAATGCGGAACATTGAGGTACTGTGTGAGGCTGTGAAAATGGTCACTCTGGGAGCTGACATTTTCCTCACCATGGCCAAGCCAGTATGTGTGCGTTATCGATTCAAGAGGAAAATCTACTGATCAATGAGCAAATGGTCCATGGCATACTTCCATGCACATATAGTTACAAAATGATGTTGCCAGAAGAGCAGTAAGACGCTTTGGATAAAGGCGCTATATAAATGGCAACCACTTTGTGAGGGCATTACGCAATTAACTGCACAATTTAAATGAACAAATGAACATAAATGACAGTTTTGGACAGCACACAAAATGTCCTTTTCAAATAAATGTAAATAAATAAATGGGCTGTTTGGCACACTAATTGTGACAGAGCATTGGGAACACATACTGTTTTGGTTCTAAGTTGGAGGGTAATACCCCGTAAGCATTCATATCTGATGAAGACGTGTGAAAGGGAAAAGCCCTGGCTCTTGCTTTTTTCGCTCTTGTTTTATTATGATTTATTTCCATGAGAGAAATATCACTTCTCCTGATTACAAACATGGACTGACTCCTTTTTTATGAGGCCACAACGCAACAACCCCATTCCTGCCAGGAAGCCCTTGTTTTCTGTAACTCCATTTTAATTTCATGAATAAAAAGCGTGACCTCCAGTGAAGTAATGAAAAGTGTGAGCTGGTCCCCATGTACAAGCGTTTACACTACGGTGAACATAATGGGCTCTATTTGTCAAAGTGCACCCAGGCAGTCTGCACTGTTCTGCCGGAAGGAGGAGCCCCACCTAGCGCCCAGTTTCCCGGCAGCTGGAAGGTTCTGCACTTCTGTCTTCTGATTTATTATGTCTAATTTGTTTTCTTTTGCTCATTAATTTGCCAACATTTTCATTATGTTTTTGAGACAGAGGGGTGGGGGGGGAGAATGGGAAAAATACAAATGCACTGGAAGCAGCTCGTACCCCTGGTCTCCTCTCTGGAGGTCACTTAAAGGACTTGGGCATTCAGCATTCAGCTCAAATCTAGCCTGCGCTAAAATGAAATGAACATTCATCCACATACTTATGTTTTTAATACAGTACTTCGCATAAATTTGGGCACCCCTAGTCAAAAAGCTTTTTACAATGAATATCTAAGTGAACAGAAGCGAACCTGACCTCTAAATGGTGCAACGTTAAACCTGAAATATTTCTTCAAATTAATTTATTTTTACAAAAAAGGAAAATGGCCCTATACTTGGGCAACTACAACAGTTACTTCAGAATAAAAAGTCCAGCCCAGGAATTATACTCACCTGACTAATTGAAGCCCTAACGAGTAAATAACCTGGGTCTGGGCCTTGGTAATAATCTTTTTTACAAAGTATAATCCAGACGGGTTCCCAAATATTTGTACAGGGCCATTTTCCTTTTTTAAAAATTTATAAACAGTAAAAATGAAAATTAATAAAAGGTACCATGTTAACTCTGTACCAATTACAGTTCAGGTTTGCTTTCGATCACATCATTCATTGTAACAGTAAACCAGGGGTCCCCAAATGTTTGGATCCCACTGTAACACTATGTGGTACCAACTACATTGTATTAATCTCTCTCTCTCTCTCTCTCTCTCTCTCTCTCTCTCTCTCTTTCTCACACATACACACGCGCACACAAGCAAGCACACAGGCATGCATGCAAACATGCACACAGACGTAACACGCAAGTACGCACGCACACACACACACGCACACACTCAATCAATAGTGTCTTTAAGTATTTCCTTTATCAGTCTATACATACTCCTGGCTCTATAATAAGATATTATCATTGTTTTGATCAATCTGGTCTGAGGCAGATCAGGGAGGTAGAAGGGTTGTATGCACAGAGTCATTTTTCATACTGCAAGGGAAAGCAGACCAGCAGCACCCCTGTGCCCTCCCAAGGTGTCTGACAGCTGAGATATCTGAAATCTCTGCATTGCCTCAGGGATGACGATGGAGACTGATAGAGAATCTGTTTTTCTGGCCAGTAAAGGACCAGGTGCGGTCACATTGCAATAAACTGTTTTCAGCACTGTGAGGGAGACAGAAAAATGACCAGGAGTAGTTTTTGCACTCGACAAGCCAAGCTACCAATTCTATTCCAAGGGTTTTATGTTAGTTTGTGTTAAGGAGCATGTGCAGAGGAACCAAATCCAATTTCTCACCTTTTATTCATTTTTATTTTACTTAGCAGTCACATACATTATTTTGGTATTTAGTGCATTGTGTTCACCCAATGGAATGCATTAATGGCTGACAACTCCTGCTACGAGGAAAAAGAAATTGCCTTAGTTTGCAGAGGAAGCACAATCTGTGAACTCATACAGGCTGCACACAGGAACGCATTGGCTCAAAGCCCTCCTGATGGCAATTTAGCAGGCAGCTGTTGATGTCACAAAGCCATTTCCTAAAGCCACACTAACTCAGCAGTACCTCTCTGCAACTGAAGCATATCTCTGTGGTGCAGGCTGGGGGGTTGAGATGGCAACGTCTCCCATGATCCCAGACCCACACACACTAACCTTCAGTCCTATTCACTTGCCTTGCTCTCGACCCTTATACCAACACCTTGTCTTGGCCCTGTGTTTTCACCTTGTGGTCTGACCTCTACACGCCTACAATTCCTCTTGGTCACTTTTGTACCTCCCTACACACAGATACTGTACACGCACACACACACACACACATGCACATATGCATGCAAGCACGCACACACACATACACACACTCACACACACACACACATTCTATCTCTCTCACTCTTGGTCCTATTTGGTCACATTGGACTTATTATTGCTCTCTGAACCAGGTTTTCCCTGATTTGAAATGTAGGTGAAAGGCATGCTGGAAGGGCAAACCCCACTGTGGCAGACCAATAAGGGCTGTTCTGTGATCAAAGAGTACACACTGAACAAGGTATAATAAATATCATACAGTACGTAACACACAGATAAAGGATTTTGACCTCACAACCAAAACCTGAGCCACTTGCAGGATCAAAGGTCTGAAGCTCTTAACAAATCCACAATCAGTTGCTGTGCAGCTCATACCAGTCCATTACTGACCTTACCGCTAGCTCTGGCGGCTACAAGATGATTACCCATTGTTTTGTGAAAAATATGTGGTAGAGATTGAGTACAGGCACGGAAACACAAATTCAGCAGTGTGTACCAGGTGTAATAGGGAGTGTGGCATGCCAGTAACACTGGGTCTCTCGTGATTCTGTGTGGTTTTCCTTTCCAGGTTCAGTTCAACAGTAGTGCAAAAGCAAGCTTTGTGAGTGAAAACAGAGGGTGCATACAGGCAGGATCCACTTAGTGTTCATTTTTGTTTCATTTTTAGTTCACTGCCATCATTTTATCAGAAAAAAAACATTAAAAGCTTTTCAATCCCTTCTTTTTACCCAGCGATGGTTTTGCATTTGTAATTGCCCTGTGCAATAGTGCGCACCTTGGAGGAAATAAATACTGCCATAAAAAGCCCCATAATAACTTGGCAGAGTGTTACACAGGGCTTTAATGCAGCTTCTATGACTGTTGGCCTGCACTTTTATGTTTGTTTGTTTTTGTTTGCACATGTTTTGAGCGGAAACTCAAAGGCTGCATCCATCCTCCTGCACCTTCATCTCCTCCAGGAGGAAGCAGTGGTTGCCACGGTGATTGAGACATCCATGGCGTTAAGAAGACCCAAATGGGCACAGTTCCTCCTCATGTGCCCCTGCCTCCCTCTCGCCCCCCTCTTCTCAGCCTAGTGTTAAAATAAGGCCTTTCTGACATTTTTGGGCTTTGGTGATACAAGGTCTGGTGTAGGATAGTTTTCTTAACAGAGTGCTGTATTTATTTTACAATGCATATGTACAGGACCAGACCACTCATCAGGGAAGAAAATGATCACAGTTGTATTTTTTACAGAGGAAAGTAAAGCCTTTAGAATGACACCCTTGTGCAGAACATATCTAAAACCCCAATGGAAAGCGCAAGGAAGTAAACTGTAAAATATTGTCCTGAAAATAAACGTGCGAGCGCTTTGTCAAACGCATTGCAATGCTGTTTATTTTCCTCTTGACATTAATAGGAGCAGTAAAGTGCAGTGCAATAGCTAATATCCATTTTCGATTACAATAATGTAATTTTAATTTACTGCAGTTCTTCAGAATAAATGCTCTCCAAATTAGATGTCATCATTGGTAGGTTATTCATGTTCATCTTAAAATGCCATTATAAAGAATCATTTAAATGATATGGATATGAAAGTGAATGGCTTCTAATTTGCATTACAAGTAGCAGATTCTATGCATTGTGACACAAGAAAATGAAAGATGCATTACAGACTGTGGAATATACGCATGTGACGTTAGCAAGTTCAAAAGACCGAAACTAAGCCCGGTTTTTGCGATTCCGGTGGATTGCACCGTCAGAGAATTAATCACAATCTGGTCCATGTCTCCTTTTGAGAATGTGACCATCTATCAAGTGCTTGTGTTATCCCCTGCTGTAATATGGCTCACTGCTGGGCTCACAAGCAAAAAGGCTTTCCTTTTCAACTCCAAAAATTAAAAACTGATGGATTATGTGAGGGGGCATTAAAGATTGTCATTTGCCATATTCTCTCTAACGATGAACACGGCTTTAAAGATCTTCTCAGAGCAATTCTCTGTGGAACTGCCGGGACAATGGAGCAGCAGACAAGTGCGGAGAGCTGTTCATTTATTATCTCCCTTTAGGACAGGACCCTGCAATCCCTCCTCAAGGCATCAGCAGACTCCGCTCCTCCACTGCGAGGTCTCAGGACGTGACACCTATCACACTTCCTGTCGCACTTCCTGTCTGTGGATGTGGGTCCTGGAGTTTTGTTGGATGGCAAAACATGCCAAAATGTGCCATCCCAACACCATACATACAATAAAACACAGTGCCACTCTATGGTAGCAGAGGTGAGAAGTTCTGTCTGAACTATACTGTCATTTTGACAATGTATGCCCTGAACATAGAACATAGACATGTCAAATAAATAAGCAGTATAGTATATGGTCACAATGTTAGCCTTACAAGCATGGTTGATGCTTTTTCTCAGAAAAGGCACCCTTTTCTCTGATTGAATTGAGATATAATGTCCATCTACTTCAGCCCCAGGTCTGGTCACCTGAAACAGTTACCCAATGAAAATGCCTGGATATCCAGGCCCACCAGAGACAATGCGCTGATGTGGTGAGAATGACAGCCTGATGTGTGCTGATGTGGTGAGAATGACAGCCACAGCCTGACAATGATTGCAGGCATGTGAGTGTTTGATTGGCTACCAAAAACAATCTACTTCTAAAAGTCTCTATCCCTCTCACTCTCTCTCTGTCTCGCTCCTCTCTCTCTGTCTTTCTGTCTCTCTCTTTATCTGTCTTTCTGTCTCTCTCTCTCTCTCTCCTCTCTCTCTCTCTCTCTCTCTCTCTCTCGTTCTCTCGTGAGGTTTAGCATTGACTCCACACGGGAATGGAGCACAAAGAGGCCATCGTCTGGAGGCAGTAGGGAGAGATCACCTCATCTCCATTCTCATGATGGTGCCTCAGGAGCCCTCCTCGTTATTAAAGCATACCTCTGAAATAGGTCACTAATCTTAAAAGGAAAAAATTCCACTGTGACATGGAAAAAAGTTATATATATTTGAACTCGGAGGACGGGGGGAAACAAATAAATGAGAATATTCTCCTTCAGAGTTTATGTGGGCCAAGGCCATTGACACAGGTTTTTAAAAGCCTGCAAAATGCATGAATTAATGGGGCAGGATGGTGACTTCTTCATTTTCCCTTTTAGAGAGAAGGGTAGTGAACACAGCATTGCGGGAGTTATTCACGTCATATACCTGTTAATAGCTCTGCTGAAAATCCCCTTGGTTTATTCTGCGCTGCTTTTTGCTCAGTTGGTTGTACCTATTTGAACATACACTTTTATCAGAAGCTCTAAATGAAATCTATGCCTTTCCATAAGAAATCATTCCTCATAAACCTCACATTTTTAATCACACCGAATATCCCATTTAAAAGTTTCATGCTCATCCTTTGAGAGTGTATTGATCATTGAACATAAACGCTACACACCAAGTAATATCATAACAAATCACATTCATAAAATAGCCCTGGTCAGTTGTAATAGGGTCCCTTGTGCAACATTGTAGACAAATAAAGCATTTACCTCACTCTTATTTTTTATTTAAAATACTGTAGATATATCTAAATAAAGGTTGAAATTACTTCCATTCCCTGTAAAATCTTTTCGGAACAGTAGTTCTAGGTTGATTCAAAATTGAAAACACAACACGTCATTCTCAATTTATCTCCCCGGGCTACCTATATTGGTTCACATCACATTGCAGGCTGTGGTGCCAGCCTATTTGCCAGCTAAGGGGACAGCTCTGTTATATCTTCAAACGATCATCAGACCCCACACTCCTACAGACTCCTCCACTGTGCTACCTGCGGTGGGTGTCTGGCTCTATGGCTGCCTGACCACCTCTAGATAACTTTCCTTTTTATGTTTCTTTCTTTGGATTTCCCTTTGAATATGGTTATACTGCGCCAAGACAGATTACCAACCTAATGGTCTGATCTTCAGTTTACAAAAAAAGTAGTTTGTTAGGTTAACACTTATTGAGTATTAATGGGCTTTGTGCCTTCTTGGTGGTATCTCTGTTTTGTATTCCTGAGTCATTCCTGGTACACGTTCATTCTGGTGTTCTTCACTTCTGTACATTGCTCTGGGATTTGAATGCAATGTAATGCAATTCACTGCAATGTAATGTAGATGATAATGCACGGCAGATCAAACAGATGAGTTTAGATGTTCATTTTTGTCGTAAGTCAAACTGCTTGTGCTATCATATCGTTGACTGTAATGGATCAAAGAACCGAAGAGGTCCAGGCAGCAGCAGTGAGGCATTAGCCAGGCGGACGTGCATCCCAGGCTGGCCGATCTTGGCCAGGTTGGATAGGAGAGGGCGTACTGTCCTTCCCAATGACACCACAGAACCCCAGCGTCGTCCCATCACCACGCAGTCAAACCGGAGGCTCTGGCAGAGCGCGGACCGGCTCACGGAAAGCGCAGTATCGGCGCTGCCAGGTGTGTAAGTAACTCAATCTGCTGTCTCATTTTAAACAGCTGTTCAGTGAGTCACGGGAGAGATGGCGATGATGAAGCAGGAGCAGGCCGGAGCCAGAAAACACCTTGATGCCGTGAAACCTGCGAAATGAAGATGAATATTTTATAAACGCCTCTGCAACAGGGCCGCTCATTAGATGACTGTGCGTTTGCCTTATGCACACCCTCTCCGGTGCTTACACATTCATTATGCATGCGATACATTTCTGCCATTAAACCACTTTAAATGCCAGGTGATTTTTCTTGCACATCACTGCCAAAAGGGCAGCGAATTAATACAACCCAAAACCGGGAGGCAAGTCACGGCCATTTTCATGCAGATGCAAATATGTTCATCTTTCTGTCCGTTTTTCTGTCTGGTTCCTCCGATTTTGACATCAGCTAGTGTTCACCTCAAAGAGATGGACCCCATTGGTGATGCACAACCGCACAAAGGCTTCCCATAAAGGGCTTGGGAGGCCAAAGCTTTACAGGCTTACCATGTACTGCCTCTTGGAACATATACCTGACCATGTAACTCTGTGTCATTTTATTATTTTTTCACGTAGAAATATTGCTGCATGAAAATGTGACTCTACATCATATGGAAGCTGTTTCTGAAATGAGAAACCATTAACTGGTGTTACCACTATATAAATTACTTTAAATGGTGAGCACAGAATTATTACATCCCACTCAATGTTTTAAACACGCTGAGATGAAGAACGTGTATTATGTTAGGAGGTTTTTGCATCCGGAACTACAGGCAGACATCAGATATAGGGCTGGTCACATTTACATAGATATGAGAGTGAACGGTTCTAATTTGCCTCTCTCTGCAATGACTCTCTGCTGTTTTTATATCTTTACTTGATTGGTCTTTGGTCCCATACAGTGACTCTAATCATAATGATTACAGCAGAAATGTAATACCGTGAGAATGATGATAGTCGATAAAAATCACTGAATATTTCATATGAAAAGGCATGTTTTAGAATTTGAAGATGCACACCCAAATGTGAATGAGATGCAAACGAATGGAGCATATAGATTAAAAAAGCACATATTATAAAACATAAAGTCATTCAAAAGATAATTGTTTTTGCTTTCTCTCACCTGGATGCTGGTATATTGGTGATAAATGTAGGATTCCCTTTTACAGCATTATTCATTTCTTTATCTCTTGATCAGAACTGAAAATATATTTATCTTACACAGGAATAAGTTTATTGTTAGGTGTTAACTCTGACTTCCAATGATTGTCCAATCAAAATACACAAAATGGAATTTATTGAACTGATTGGATATACATGTGGCTTATAGAAAGCTTTGTTACCAAGTTGGTATTTCTTGCTGGCATTTCTTTGTTGCCAGTGAAATGTCATAGGAAGGAATACTTGAAAATAAATGAGCTGTCCATCTCTAAATAAAATTAAAGCTTTGATTTGAGGCTTGACCGGTTTTTCACTGAAGTAAAGTGAACTAATTGCTTCATTATTTATGGTCTGATTTGAACCAATCAAAAGCATTCTGCGGTTAAAAGAAAATAAGTGACATTGACTAGCCCCAGCAGCCAATCACCAATGAAGCAATTAGCTCATTGTTAAATCTCACCGTGCCTGCTGTCTCCAGGATTCATTGTATGAACCTAAAGGTCATGGTCCAGCAGATGAGCGTGGGAGCCGTCCCTGGTCCTGGAGCTGCTGTGCACACTGTCTGCGGTGCTGAACCCACTGCTAGCCCCTTGGGGACCTTCTGGTAAAATGGATGAAACAATTCCCTGAACAACTCCCATCAATTGATCAACACAGATGTTTTAACACATCAGCTATGGTGGCTGCACACCTGAGCATGTGGGCAACAGGGTGAGAGTCTCAGAGTCACCCATCCATGACAGCTGCGAGTCAGTGTGCATTTGGACAGAGATCGGGGAAAGACAGGGCTGCTCTTCCTCTGTTTCTGAGACGTGTGCTCGTGAGTGGGGATGATGCCACTAGTGAACCTACTGTGGGGTTCTGAAAGACACACGTTAGAAACGTGGACGGTGTTATTTTCTTGATTGTTTATGCACTGTTACAGGACCTGTAGACACAAATCTTGAGTGCTAAAAGAGTGCTAAAATGCTAAACAACTTTTGCAAAACTGCAAACAATTTTCAGTTGTTTTCCCTGAAATTCTAATTGCAAATCAGACTTTCTCAAAACACTTCACACACATTTCCACATTTAGCACAGTTTTGAAATGAAGTGCCTTGTTTTCACAAGAGAACTGACAGCAATCACCACCACATGATTGCATCAAACATTCAGCAAGATGCAATGTGGAAGAACTATTTTCTATTTGAGAGACTGCTGGAGGGGCCAGAACAAACCATACATATTGTCATTTGTAATGATATCAGTTTCCATTACACAGCGTGAATCTGCAATCGGTTTGATTATCACATTTTTCTGCAGTTTTTCCGCCACTATATTCTCTTGTCATCATTCTGGTGACTTTATTTTCCAGCACACCATTGAAGGGGCATGATTGCCAGGGACTGGGCAATGGAGGAGGTTTGGGGATCTGGTAGATTTTCCGTGCCATGTGTTGTTAATCTGGGAATCATTGGGGCTCTTTGGGGCTGGGATGGGTGAGGCTTTTTTCTTGTGACTTTCTTGACAAAATAAACATGGTTAATATACTGCATTACAGTTGTAAATGTGCATTTTTATTTTCTATTTGACTGCGTAAGAAATCATGTGTAAGAGGTATGCGCTATGATCAGGCTGGACTCACATGAGTATTTTGTTGGTTGTAATTTATTTTATTGCACCAATGTGAAACAGTAATATTTATTTATATCTATAGCATATGTAATGTCCCTTGTACTGTAGGTTTCAGCAGTAGAATATTGTACTTCAGATTAAGACCAAAGACTCATGCTCCCTACGGGAGACAGAATGAATTGCCAGGCTTTTGGAGGATAAAAAGTTTTGCATTATTTTCATTGGGAAGTGTTCACTTAGTTTTGAATGACCTGTTTTATTTTAAAAGAGAATTGTGGTTTTGTTAGTCAAATGCGATGATCCATTTTATCTATTTTTCCAGGCAAATGAGTGGTTTTTAGTCTTGTGACATTTTTGTGATATTGAGAAAAACTGTAACATTCTTTTGATCACTCGCCCAAATATTGTATATAATGGTGTATTCTGGCATGCACATGCACATAGAACACTGCTTAGATGAATAACATATTTGTATCTGCCTGTGATTCGCTGTATTTGTGTTAGAATGCATGTGCATTTATTTGAATGGCCACACAAGTGTGTGTGTGTGTGTGTGTGTGTGTGTGTGCGTGTGTGTGAGCACATATGCCTGCCTGTTTGCGCTGTTGCCTCGTGTGTTCCTCCCTAACTAGGTTGCGGCGAGCGGGGAGGAAATTGAGTGTGTGACTGCGTATAATTCATTCTGCAACTACCCTGCCACTCTGAGGCATTCCCACTGCAAGGCTCTCTGGTCAGACTAATTCCCCGCTGCAGTGGCTGCACATAATCTATAATAGTAAATTTCACCCTATAAAGAACAATAGAGGCTCATCACCACGGCTCCTGGGGAAGCCAGCGCACTGAGGGCTATGCAGAAGCTTTATCGCACCCTCCTGTTATCCTTGGGTGATCTCTTCCCTCAAACAAGGTTATTAAACGGAACATACAAAAGCAGTCATGTCATGATAAATACCTGCCTCTCCCTGCATCCTCCTCATCTAGGGTTACTGAAGCACCACTACTGCCGGATGCTGATAATGGCCCGCATCTTCTGATATGATCCGGGGATTCTTCTCATTACAATCCATCAGAATCGTGACATGGTAATGCAGGTAGTGAACAAAATAAAAAAATAAAAAAATAAATAAATAGGGACACTGATGTGAAGTCACTTACTAGGTGTGTTACTAAATGCAGGTTGTATGTATGTGCCGTGAGTAATATGGCACCCCTTTTCCTCAAGAAAGTAAATCAGCTAATGCTTAATTGTTTGAAGTGGGGAAAATGCTGTCTCAGGCATTATTCATAATGTCCCATAAACATGATTGAGTTTGATTGGGTTCAGATCTGGAGACTGAGAACATCAGTGTTATTGCTTTCAGAACCTGGGGCATCTCATGCTCTCTGGACTAGGGCATTGTCTCAACGGATTACACCACTCTCTGCATTAAAGTAGCGCTTTAACACGGAGTGGAAATGAGCAGTTGCCAAAATGAGTGATGATTGATATCAATCTTCTTTGTTCACCCAAACCCATCAGGATCACACACCTCACACCATAACAGAGCTCTTCACTGCTGGAACACCGTTTGTGTTTTCATATGCTATTAAGCAAATATTATTTTGGCTGGTCTCATATGAAAACATCCTGCAGCAGGTGCAAATATCACATCTGGAATGCATAATTGATTCATACCAGCTATGTTCGTATTTCAAACGATGAAGGAGAGAAATAGCGTTGGCAGAAGCAATGAAACTACAGCTGCAGGTGTGAAAGTAATGGATTTTGCCCTCACCACAGAAGAGTTGTGAAAATATTAAGCTTAGAGATTATAGAGTCTATAAAAATGCAATCTATTTTACAGTAAAGTGCAAGAAAAATGGCTTAGACATCATGCAAAGAGCCCAGTGGCCCAGAATCACTCACATAAGATGGAGACTATGGTCAGAGAGGCACAGCCCTCATTAAACCAACCAGTATTCACAGGTAACTGCAGTTAACTTGCCAATCAAGTAAGAAAGGTTGTGAGCCTGTGGGCTGGGAGTATAATGTGATGATGTAGGAGGCTGTTGATTGAGTGCTGTGATGAGGAAGGGAGTGTACAGTGGGTGTGTTGTTAAATATGTCGCAAGGTGTGAACATGATTAAAAATGATTGCACTAGCACCTTGTTGATGTATGTTTTGTCCATGCCTTCTGTAAAGATCTTTTGATGTTGCAATACAGAGAGCCCATAGATGCAATTATTAATCTTACACATGGAGTAATACCACATAATTGTGCAACTGAGACCAACAAGGAATTAATCAGTTTGCTTTTACTGTGGCTTCCGATATAACAATGTAAATCAGTTCATATGAAAGTGTCTGAGACCCCAGAACTAATTTATTTTTCAGCTATAATAAAGCCACTACAAGTTTAACTCAGCTTGCTTCCATAGGTATACATTACATGTCAAAGGCTGCATCTTCTTATTCTTATCTTATTATTTATATTTTTTCTTCATTTGAAAAAATTGCACCCTACAATTGCTGCAAAATGAATTCTTCTGAGTATACAGTATGTGTTAGGACCAGGCAGTATTCAGAGAGTGTCTGGCTACTGCAGATGTGGAACCCACATGCACTGTAACATATGGGAATTAAATGTTGGTCAGGGTAGAGATGAGTCTTTTAACTCCATGCAACGACCATCATCATCATCATCATCATTCTCATCTTGGAGGCAGAGCAGCACATTGCTGTCAGGGCAACAATCAAATAATTATAAATAATATCTTATTTAGCCAACGCTTTTATCCAAAGCAACTTACAGTTGACAGTTACAGTACACTAAGCAAGGGACAATCCCTCTCGGAGCAATGTCAAGTAAAGGGCTGTGTGGGTCTTGTCATGATTACACCACGGATGAACCACCGACTGTCCGGGTTCCAATCACGTACCTTAGCCACTAGGCTACAGGCTGCTCTACAATCACTACAGCCTACAGTCTCCAACCCTCTGAGGGACACATCATCTCATATCGACTAGCCCGTTGACCCCCAGCATGCAATGTTGGAAATAAATTGAGTTCAAAACATTAAAACAAGCCGCCCGTAATTGCCCAGGTTAAATCAGACCTGAAAAATTACAATTCATGTTCAGAGCTCAAGCTGATGTGAAGCAAAACAGCTCCGTAATAAATTAATTGGGGTCACCGAGAAACTTTGATTTTCACATCATTTTAATATACAGGTGAGTATCTCATTTAAACAGAGATTATGGCTAATGAATCAAATTGCTCGGAAAAATGGTGCAGGTTCACGCATAGTAACTGAGCACCTTGGCAACACAGCCTGTGGATGCCTCGTTTATTATGCTAAATAATGCAGCATGTTCAACTCTTCGGAAAATGAAATAGTCTTTTTGATTAATCCGACAGTAAGCTTATCGTCACAATAACGGCCTTGTTTATCGACCATGGCAACCCACCCATGTTTGACCACAAATGGTGATGAGAGGCCATTCTCAGTGAGGACTTCACAACAGAAGATGATAGATAGAGCTGGGGTCAGCGCTCAAAATGGGATCCCATCATTGCAGGTTGTGAAACAGATTAGTCATGGGACCAAAGTTGTGTATGAGAAAATTGAGTATGCATTTGTATTACATTTTTGAGCAAAAATAATCGCTTTACTTTACAGAGACTTTTCTGATACAGTTTGCACTTCAACAATGTCAATGCAGTTTTACTGCATGAAATCCACTGGTGGATATTTTACCTTATGTAAGTAAAAAGTCAAATTAAATTAAATTATTTTCTATTTTATACCAGTATATTCTGCTCTTCATTCAAGAGGAATAATAGTGCACTCATATCACTTGTGAGGGACAACATGACATTTAAGGACCTCAATCAACAAATATAGTGTTGATTGAACCAATTTTCTACCTTTACTCAGTTCCGAATATGGAAGAGTAGAAGAACTTGTTGGATTTCAACTCAGGGTGTGACCTTGAAACGTTTAATCACTAAACATTAACAAAAATGCTTAACGTTTAACAAAACGTCTAAATGATTAAACACATTTTAAGTGCCTCATTATTATAATAATTGATGAAAAAAAATCATTTTACAATGTTCCATTATCACTTCGTAGGCTCTTGTTTTGACAGTTGAGTAAGGTTGTGATATGGACATGGGAAAAACATTCCTTGATCAGCTCTCCAGCGATAGCATAGGTGCCCGCTTACAATTTTGATTTTCATTTGACATCCCTAATACTTTACAAAAAATGGAAGAGAAAGGTCATATTTGGTCTTTTAGAAAAAAAAGAGAAATGTAAACTACACTACTCCAACCGCACTGAAACAATGCAAAATTGTGTAATTGCTGTTTTCCAGACCAAATGTCAGAACAGGGAAGAAATATGATCTAAGTGACTTTGACTGTGCAATGATTATTGGTGCCAGACTGGGTGGTTTAAGTATTTCAGAAACTGCTGATCTCCTGCGATTGTCATGCACAACAGTCTCTAGAGTTTGCAGAGAATGGTGTGAAAAACAAAAAACATCCATTGAGCAGAAGTTCAGCGTGCAGAAACATGCTGTTAATGAGAGAGGTTAGAGGAAAAGGGCCAGACTGGTTGAAGCTGACAGGAAGGTGACAGCAATGTAAATAATCACTCATTACAACAGTGAACACATCAAACCTTTAAGTCGATAGGCTACAGAAGCAGAAGACTTAATAAGTCAAAAAAAGAAGTTTACAGTTTTTTTACAATCGTTTTCACACTTGTCTCAATACCATGTCCACTTTTTCAAAACTCTTCACACAGTGTGCTTTTGAAACACACCCCTGAGCACATCAGTTAACATTTGGTGCAAAATGCACTTCAACCACCAAAACACTTAATATTTCACCCAAAAGTGACTATATTATATAACACATTATATTATGTGTTTCCCTTTCCTCTATTTTTGCATCCACAAATATTTCAAGCCAAGCAGCTAAAGAAACTTTTGATCTGTTGATTTGCCTCTCACAATAAATGTCATGACTGAGTGTGGTAAATTTACAGTAAACTGTAAATGAATGAATGTTTTACTATATTGGAAACCCAGAATAACTATTTTTACTGTGTAATGTAAAACAATATATGATAAAGAAACAAATCACAAAAACAACAGTATTCTTCAGAGGGTTTACAGTATTTTGACATTTGTTCTCACAGTGCAATATACTGTAATTCAGAAAATAAAAATACAATACAATCAATTACTCAAAATACATTACAATCAATAACAAATACATACCAAAAAGCAATATTTTCACTATATACAGTAATTCGCACATATATTGTCTGCCTATCAGTATCAGAAGTCTACTGTTGGCCTGGCCCATCCATCCTGTCCTCTGCATTTGGTCATAGATTTTCATCAACATCACTCCAAATGTTATCTCTTGCTATACACCGAGGAAAACATCTCTTTGAGTGCCTTTTCCAGCCCTGGATGTGTTCCACTGTTATGTCCATACACCCAGCAGCCATTGCATCTAGAAGTGACATCTGTTCATGTGGGTGGTGGTCCTAAACCTTCACATTTACCTTCATAAACTTCATATTGGTATCTGAGTTCCTGAACACCCTCAGAGTTCCTGTCAAAGGCGACAGTGTACAACTGTTTCATCCTGATCTGATGTTTCTGTAGCACTCTTGAAATGGTTGTAGTGCTTACACTGTCAGTGTTTGGAAATATGTTGTTGTCTGCGATTATGTTGTTGCATATTTCTCTTAGCCTGATGCTGTTGTTGACAATGACCATCCCAACTATTGTATTGAGGCGTAAACATTCTTCCCCTTCCCCCTGTGTGACTGTGTGAGGTAACCGCTGGGTCCTGTAGTGAGTCAAAGACAAATGTGCACTGATACATCTGCTTTTTCTGGAGACTTCTCAAATCACAGTACTGCTGTAATATACACATCAATGGAACTCCTTCAGTCAGAATGCTGCAAATACTGTATAGTACCTGTTGGTTTGCCTGAACATCCTCACTATTGAAGCCACTGTGGATCTAGGCAAGTTTGGTTGAATCCTCAACCTGCTTCCCTCAGGGACAGACCATGATTTACCACATGATCAATGACTGTGGCTCTGATTTCATCAGACACAACTGTTCTTGCCCTTCCGCGACGTCTTCTTCCTCTGCCTCTGGCTGCATCCATTTTCCCCACCAAGGCTAAAGATTGCAAATGCCAATCCAAAGGTGGCCCCTTTTGTATATGTGGTAACAGGGCACAAACAACAAACACCTGGGTAGGTTGTTCACTGAAATGACAGCCAGGTGTTTCAACAGTAAATATACAGCAGTAATAGTGGAAAAATCTCTTCAGTGACAACTACATCTATATTTACCCTATATACATGCACATTTCAATGCAAGTATGATCACTTTGGAATAGAAGGTAACAAGGCTGCAAACAAAAAATAAAATGAATAAACTGAATAAACTTTCTGCTCAAATCAGAATGATCTGTCTTACGTATTTCAAGCATATAGTTTCATTTTTCTGCCAAAATGCAGCATATTTCCTTCCACAATGATCAGAATTTTATTGGGTTTTGAACTGAAAGTTAACTGTTTTGAACAGAGTATCTAGATGTCT
The DNA here is from genome assembly GCF_963514075.1 of Conger conger. Lineage (NCBI taxonomy): Eukaryota > Metazoa > Chordata > Actinopteri > Anguilliformes > Congridae > Conger > Conger conger. The sequence continues at coordinate 33,697,644 of NC_083769.1, read as the reverse complement.
GCAAAATTTGCTGTATTTGTACAAACCTTTGCTGGTAGTGAACAGTGACTGAGGGAGGTATTCATGAATTTTGGAAGAAGTGGTGATTGAATGCCTTTAGTATCAAAGCAATGCAAAAATATCCACAGTTTAATTCACATAGTCTAATGATATGGTGAATGTGTTAAGTGTTTTGAAAAAGTGGACATGGTATTGAGACAAGTGTGAAGACGATTGTAAAAAACTGTAATACCTTTGGTTAACGGCAGCAGTCTCTGGCACTGGGAAAATCAGTTGTTTTCCAGCATCATCTCCACCTCCATTTAACAATTGACAACAAGGCCTCTGATACAGAACAATACTGAGAGAAATTTGGCAGAAAGCACACACCCACAAATTACATAAAAACTATGCATTTGTAGTGTCATGCAAAAATCTAATCTAAATCTGAATACAATTAAAAGAAAGTGGTGCACAAGAGACATAAAGCTTTCACAGTTCCTTAGACTTCATTGGAAATTTTTTGGGAGACAGACATTTTAGTTGTTTTGCCACTCAAGCCCAACCACTTGCACTAATATTGACTCCTGCTTACTCTCAGGTTTTTTTTGAAGGCTTTGTAAATCCTGACCAAACCCTACAGCATGTAATGACACAGTGTCTGTGAGCGTGGTTCTCTTCTCTTTTTTCTCGATGTATGGAGTCTGAAGGTTCTAGAAGGGACTTGCCGCCGTGTCCAATCGGGTCAGGATTGCGATTAGTCACACCGCGCTCGCTGGTCGTCCTCGTCAGCAGGGCCGGCTCTTGCCTTCTGTATCTCCCAGGGCCTGAATGAGCGGCCTGTGGGAAACTGCATACAGAGTGACAGTCCAATTAGAGCAGGTGACAATGACAACTGAGGGGCAAATATGCAAAGGAGAAAAAACTGAATAAACCCCCGTACAAGTGTTAAGTGCAGTCACTGGAGCTGTTTTCTGACAGAAGGTAATCATTTTCCTTTGATTGGAGCTTTCAGAGAAAAAAAAAATCTAACAAAAGATGGAGAAGACAGTTTTTTATTTATTCATGATGCACTAGTTGATGAGCTGCAGTCAGAACTGCAATGTCAGACAGTTTACGGTCTGCTGTGTTTATGTTTGTGTCTGTATATATCTCTTACCTTAAGCTCTTTACTCCTGAGACTAATGGCACACCAAATTCTCCATTTCGTCAGCAACATCTTTATCTCTCAGCCCTTCTCCAAAGTCTGTCATCTATGTATAATCTCTTTCAGCGCTACTGTATCTCTCCATCTCTTTTACCATCTCTATCACTCCATCCATTTTCCGAGATCACTACTTAATCTACACATCTAGAGAACAAAAATGGCAAGGCAACTGGCATATGCCTTTTAAACACAGCATATCAGGTCAAACCAATCATTCACCATATGCTGTAACATCCAAAGACACTGTGTAGTCATACGACTGAGAGCAATGGTGTGAAGATGGAACAACACATAAGACTCTTTTTTTTTCGAGGGAACAATTCAGTTGTTGCTTTTGTACTGGGGAAATGCAGAGGCAAAACAGACAGAATTTTCAGCAATTTCCCTCTTCTGAATTTCCACTAATCAAAGAATACGTGAATAGCAAGAGCCATTAGAAGTCTTCCCTTCTGCACTTCAGAAACACTCAAGAGAGTCTTTCTGAGGTAAGTAGCAAAGCTGAAGCATCCTGACCTTGAAGATCAGAGCCCAGATCGTGACAGTGGGCATGTACATAAGCGTGTTTGTCTGTGTGGGTGAGTGTGTGTGTGTGAGTGAGTGTGTGTGTGTGTGTGTGTGTGTGTGTGGGTGTGTGTGTGTGTGTGTGTGTGAGTGTGTGTGTGTGTGTGTGTGTGGGTGAGTGTGTGTGTGAGAGAGTGTGGTTGTGTGTGTGTGTGTGTGTGTGAGTGAGTGTGTGTGTGAGTCAGTGTGTGAGTGGGTGCATGTGCATGTGTGTGTGCATGTGTGTGAGTGTGTGAGTGTGTGTGTGTTTGTGTGTGGGTGAGTGTGCATGTGTGAGTGTGTGAGTGTGTGAGTGTGTGTGTGTTTATCTGTGGGTGAGTGTGTGAGTGTGTATGTGTGTGTGAGTGTGAGAGAGAGTGTGTGTGAGTATGTGTGAGTGAGTGTGTGTGTGTGTGTGTGTGTGTGCGTTTGTGTGTGGATGTGGGTATGAGAGTGTTTGTGTGTGTGCATGCATGTGTTAAATCTGTGTATGATAAGCAGTACTCTAAATGATGATGGGACCACACACTGTTGACCCTTTCTCACCAAAGACATACAATAAATTCCTTGATTGATCACTTCAGATGTCTGTCTCAAGCGCAGAGCAAGAGCATTTCTGGTCATCAAACACAACTTCAGATTGATTGGATCTATTCTCTCTGCTCGTGGGTCTGGACAAGCCATGGGTGTTTTGTAGCAATGAAATAAAATCCAAGCTTTTTTATTTGTTTGACTATTCAGAATGATGTGTTGTTCAGGCATCAATATACAATCCCTAATTCTATTCATGAATATGGTTAATTATTCAGTTTTAAGTGTATGTGTGTGTGTACACATTATTTTCTTGTCCAGCTCTGGGTGAGGAGATGAAATGCTCTCAGAACTCTTCTGTGAGTAGTCTCATTGCTCTGGCATGCATAGGGCCCCGGTGTAATATCATCTCTCAGGGTAATCCCAGCTCTTTGGAGATAATGTGCCAGCTCTTATTGTGGGTCATTCATTAAACTGGGGGATAAAGTCAATGTTCAATGTGGCTGGCACTGCCACCACATCCCCAAAGCCCAGAGCCCTCCCCCCTGGGGCCTGGTAACCCTCATCTTATGGGAAGCGCTGTCAGTTAATCCAAGGCCACGGAACTGCTGAGCAAATGGAACAGGACCATGTTCAGCTTTCTTCCCTCAATCCAAAGAAGCTTAATAATGGTAATTACAGTATATCAGAGGTCTGGTCTTCCATGTACTTTGATATATAGCTCCGTAAATCTTTCGACAAAGCTCAGTGACCACTTTATTAGGTAGACCTATATGTTTGTAAATGCAAATATCCAATCAGCCAATCATGTGGTAGCAACTTAGTGAATAAAAGCATACAGACATGGTCAAGGGGTTAATTTGTTGTTCAGACTAAACATGGGGAACAAATGTGATCTAAGTGAAGGTGAAATGATTTTGGTGCCAGGTATCTCAGAATTTGCTGATCTCCTGGGATTATTACTGGCAAAACAGTGTCTAGTGTTTACAGAGGCTGATGTGGAAAACAAAAAACATCCAGTGAACTGCAGTTCTGTGGCAAAAATGCCTTGATTATGAGAGAGGTCAGAGGAGAATGGTCAGACTGGTTCAAGCTGATAGGAAGGCAGTAACTCAAATAACCAGGTGCTACAACAGTGGTATGCAGAAGAGCATCTCTGGACAAACAGAACATTGAAGTGGCTACAGTAGCAGAAGACCAAACATCTAAAACATAAGTCTAATACAAACCTGGTCACTGAGAGACTATCATGTTAACCTCCACATTAATTCAGCTGGGAGCCAAGACCAACACTTCTGCATACAAGGCACTCCACCTCCTCCCTTTTTTTGATTGGGTGCCTGATAGAACCAATTAAACCTAATGCTGCCTGTAAATAAATGCAACAAATGGATTCACAGGTGTTTCTGCTTGGTCAGGTGAGCTGAATTTCATTCCTTGTGCAGGTATAAGAGAGCATTCATTATCTAGTCTTGATCCTAGGCTTTTGATTGCCTTTAGAGTCTGTTACTGGCGTTTGACACGATGGCCAGATTTGTGTCAGTAAAGTCAAGAAAGCCATTATGAGGCTGAATAATAAAAAATAAAAAAACAGTCAGAGACATCGGCCAAACAACAGGCTTACCAAAATACACCGTTTGGAACATCATAAAGAAGAGAGCAGTGAAATGAACAGTAACCACCTCTAACAAAGGAATGCTCAGCAGTCAGTTTTGCACAGGAGTTTATATGGGGGGCAAAGTAAAATATTTTGGGTAGGGGGGGTAGACATGGGCTAAATTAGTGATGTGATGTAATTTGTGGATCTATAATGGTTTCTCTCTCACTCTTTCATGTGCAAATATCAGGGCCTGTTGTAAAGTGGCTGACAGCAGTGGTTATTGTGCCTCTGTGATGGTCTGAGGGTGATAATCAGAGGAACAGAATGTGAAAGCAATTAAAGGAGCTGGCAGAGGAGTGTGGGGTGGGGGTTTGGAGGGGCATGCAATGGCGGGGGTGGGATTGCCATCAGAGATGTACAGTACTCACGGTTCTCTGAGTTCAAACAGAGAACCGTGCTTCCTAAAGATCTCAGGGCCAATTACGGCAGATCCCATGAAGTACAAGAAACATTAAAATAAATTAAAAGCACAGCAGTAGTTTTGTATAACTTAATCTATCACTGTGAGTTCAGTTTCACACAGATACCACCTGAATGTCTCTAATGGAAAACAACTCAAAGTCTCTATGTGCATGCTTTATATACCCATACAAATAATGCTAGCTAACTTGTTATTGAAATATATCCCGCTGCACTTGTCAATGTGTACTCTGTATCCAAGTACCATTTAATCTTACTTTCCACTATCTTCCTGTGTTTCTTGTCCCTTTGGGGTATTAAAGGTGATAGTCTGCAGTTATGAAATTATGATACTGGCTGTACTTGTGCCTCTTAGGATGAAATCTAAATGTATTATTTTGCCTGGCACTGTGCGCTATGTTGAAATTATAAATAAGTCATCCTGAATTTGGCATTGGCCCATTAAATAATAGCATGGTCCAGGGAACACAGAACACAGATAAAACAATGTTTTTAGCCAAGTTCTTCACTCCAAAGAGTTCAAGTTGGCTTGTAAAGCCGGCTGTATGAAAGTAGACACAACAACAACACATAAACAGTGTCTGCCCGTCACTGTTTATGTGTTGTTGTTGTGTCTACTTTCATACAATACAGGCCAAGGTACCACAAGCCAATATGCCTCTCACATGCCCCGGTTATCAGCTCTGTATTTTAATTCCTATTTCACCTGACCGTGCTCTGAAGTACATTCCTGGCCTTGCCAGCAAATCTATTGCCATGAGAAGATCACAGAAAACCATGAGCCACTTAATTCTTCACACTGTTTTTACAGCCTATATGCGCTTGACTTATTGTGTGAGACCTATTGTCCACAAAAGGTCAGCCTGTGACCGTGGAGAATAAACATTTTGCTGTGAGATGTACAAAATGATAAAACTGTGGAGAGTCTGAATACAAAGTAAAAACCAGACAGACATATGCAAGCACAAAAATAGTGTTTTTCTCTCTTGACCTTTTAAAACATCTACTGCAATTACTCCAACTCTGCCATTTGGACAACACATTAAAGCTTTCTCTTTTAGCTTTTTTTTGCTTTTTGGCAAGCCCACATCAGCAGATTGATTGAGAGGCCTGTAATCATGCAAAAGCGATGGAGATGATTGCAAGTAGATGAGAGAGAGAGAGAGAGAGAGAGAGAGAAAGAGAGAGAGGGAGAGGGAGAAACAGTGAGGTAGCGGCAGCATATACTTCTAAACAGCACTGAAAATCAAAGATCTCCAAGAGGACTGGCACTGTTAATGTCATTCTGTGAAAAGCTGCAACAAACCCTCAGCATGAGTCGCAAGTCGTTGTGTCTGGCACCAACAATCATTTCAAGTTCAAAGTCACTCACACCACTTGTTTTCCCCATTCTGACATTTGATCTGAAAACAGCTGAACCTCTTGACCACATTTGCATGTTTTTATGCATTAGGTTGCTGTCACATGATTGGCCGATTCAATATTTGCATTAAGAAGCAGCTCTACCTAATAAAGTGATCACTGATTGTATACTTATTAATGATACATTGAACTTGAATGGGACAAGTATGTTCATTAAAGTGTATTTCCGTAAAAAATATTAAAGCATAACTTAAAGTTCGAATTATTTTAAATATACTTTTGTGAATAAAGGCATATTTTTGGTGTATTTTAATAAAATGCATGTTATGAAAAATATACAATGCTAATTTTATCTGTTAACCATTTCAAGTATGACTTTAAGTATACTTGTTTTGCACTGGGGATACAGATTCTCTGACAGCCCATGAAAGCCTTGATTCTAAGTGGCTGTGGCTTCCCAGACTTAGGACTCAGGACCCACGTATAGTACTCTATTGTGTTCACAAGAGCTGAAGGGTGCCTTTCCCTGTTAACACTGCATTACATTACAGTAACTTGGGCCATTCGGGATTCCGTTTGGGAATACCCCATTGTTTGGTAATAAATCGATTTATTGCAATTTATTAAATATGTATGGTTTGGTTTCCTTTCATTTTGTTGATCCACACATTTCAAGTTTTGCTTTGCATTGTTAAAATAAATAACAATTTAAATTACAATTACAAATATAACATCTGATAAGGTCTTCATAAGCAGAATGTTTAAAGAGTAAAGTTATTTGCAGTAGCAGTGAAGAAATATTGCTTTATTTAGAATGAAATATGCCATTATGGGCCCATCCATTCTCTAGGATAAATGAGCACAGCAGTCTATCATTTGCTGCCCAGGCATTTTCAACTTTAATTTTTCACTAAAAGGGAATTTATTAGAGAAGTAGAAATTGAATATTACCACTCACCGTTCATTGTAATTATGAATACAGAAAGTACAAAACACAATTTTCCTGTAACGTTAGCATTGATGTGATTTAGAGAGATTGAAAGGATCAAATTATACTTTAATTAGCGATCGGTAAAATGTGAGATTCAAAAGGTACGCAAGGGTCCTCTCAAGAAAAAAATGAGTAGCCTTACAATTATTCTCTGAGACCTAATTGTATCCTGAAACTAATTTTATATTTTATACTAATTTATGAAAAAGAAGTCTGTAAGTATGATAAGTAATTGAAACTGAACTCCAAATGTACAAAGCATGCACAAAGTCAATGGCCCTTTCAAGACAGTTTAAATAATGACAACCCTAGACACCTTTTAACAGGTAGCCAAAGAACAGGGCTACTTACAGTGCTGAGAAGTGCAGATGATGTGGAACTGGATTCACTGGATTGCCACTGATTTGTGTGCAATGCTCACTGAAAACAGAGGTGAATATTATTGGAAATTAGTAAATAATGAGGCTGAAGAGTGAAATTGACAGTTTTTCTCCCACATATAGACTCTCCCACATTCCACAGACTCTCTTCTCATTAAGAGTGCATCCCAATCCACATCCACATCTCCACTCACCTCCTCCTCCTGAGTAGAGGAAAACAGGATGCATTTTTGACTATTGGGATGCCCCATGTTTTTCATCATCTCCATTTCCACGGTCCTCTGGCAATCACTTCACAGGGGCAGGAGGTCACAGGTCAACCCAGGGAGAAACAGTACAGTAGAGCTGTCCCCTCTACTCCTGAAGACACTCAGATTCATTTGACTTGTATCTAGGAAGAAAAGGCCTGTAGGATTTTGTTGTCTAAGGTTTATTCCCCCCCCCCCCCCCCCAACCCAACCCCACCTCCTGCCTCAGGACGCCATTTTGCTATTGAAAAGAGAGAAAGCAGGTAGAGTTAAATGGCACTTTGTGTTGCCTTATGTGCAACCAGAGAAACAGAGAGAGAGCAGAACATCCATCCCCGCAGATCAAACCATTGCCCTCAGTCCATGCTCATCTTTTTGTGTTTCTGAAAAAATTGGTTCGCTGCATTCTAATACTAACAATGGAAAGCACATTTCAATCACTTTCTTCAGGCAATTTCATGGTCTACAATGACCTCTATGAAAACACTGTGAGTCTCAGAAAGTGGAGGACAAAAAATGTCACATTTCTGGGGAAAATTAATCCAGAATAAAGTCGTGTTATTTTCCTTTTCCGCCCTGTTGCTTAGGCAGAACGAGGGCTCTCCTCTGCTCCTTGGGGGTTGGACAACAATTTGAAGGCAGCGACTGAGTAATCATTTAATAGCTGGGAAATTATCTGAGCAGGAAAAAAGAGAAAGGCTATAGGCAGTATATTTATTTTCAGATAGTTATCTTTTGTCACAGAACATTAACCCCAGATCTGGAGAGAGAGAGAGAGTGATGGGGGAGCGAATGAGTGAGAGAGCATGAGAGAATGAAGGAATGAGAAAGGGTTATAGTGAGAGATGAAGGGAAGGATGGTTAGAGAGTGGGAAAGGCTTTGAGAGAGGGAGAGAATGAGAAAGGGAAACAGAAGAGAGAATATAAAATATCGACATATGGTAGAGAAATGGTCACATGGTTGAGTGGAAATAAAGGAAACACTTTTCTAAACTCCGCTTTATCTTTTCACCCATCTCATTCTGGCCATCCTTCACCACATGCTGGCTTAAAACGTAACCCATAGATAGGTACAGTGAATTGATAGGTATGCTTTATTACATGTGACAAAGATAAAGTAGAAATGATTTTTATCACTCGCACATTATCACAGGGAATTTTGATAAAGTACTGGAGTGCTTGTTTGCGTTGAAAACGTTGCTAGGCTGTGCAGAGACAACTCCAGCTATCTGTAACTGTTCAGCCAACAAAATAATCTGTAGCCTGTCTGTATTTGCAACAGGGGAGGGGGGTGAAGAACTGTCATAAAGGGGAGGGGGATGATGTATCTGTGTTCATTGCACTGTTATTTAATAAATGCATCTGTCATCGTGACCATAAATTAATTCAAACTTGTATTTTATTGTGGGTAATAAATTACCAGTGTTTAATTTCCCATGTAATGCTCACTTTTCCCACTAATCATATTTTTGGAAGATCTTACAAATAGCATTGGTCAACTTCAGGAAGAAGAATAAATGAAAAAAGCACTACAGTGTGAATGGATGGACACACATTTACAATTCTGCTGTTTGAGATGAGGATGCACTGTGACAGTTTCCAAACGTTATGCATTTGTGACTTGAATGAAATGAAAAATACACAATTAAAAAAGTTTTAGTACATCTCCATAACTTAACTTGGCCTTGCAATCATATTTTACTGTTTAAATCATAAATAATTTACTTGCAGTGTATTTCAATTACATGCATGTATGATCCCTTAGAATCAAGTGGGACTGTGTTGGATTGCTTATATCCTTGATGATGGCAAGAAAGGATTGTTTAACTAGCACACTTACCCATGAAACAACAACCCCCTCGCCCCCATTCATACATAGACATACTGGCATGCCCCTTGGAGAGCAATGTTGGTCTCCCATGTGTTAAAGGCTCCTTACCACAGGCAAAGCGCACCTGAGAATTGTCACCATCTCTCATTTTTCTAATAATGTTCTTGCCTGAAATGCAAATGTAAAAATGACCTTGTGAGAAAGATGGTCAGCAGACAGGGCACGGAGGATGGGGGCTACGATACTGGCTAGCTTTGTGGATAACAATATCACCACCAACAGCACGAAGCAGCTAAAGAGTATCTCTGCTGTTCCTTAATCGATTCCCAACAGTGAAGATTAGCACAGCCAGACAGAGGTGTTTTGGGAAGAGTGCTGCAGGTCAGAGCATTTACACGGTGTCTACCTGCGATTTTGAAATCAACAGAGTGGGGGAGAGAGAAAGGGCAATGTGTTGCAGGGGGACAGAAAAACTTCTCTCTCTTGCATGAGTCTCCAATTCAGTCTGATTGGGAAGGGTGACCTTGAGAAAGAATTGAATGATGGGTATTTTCTTCTGATTTCCAAGGGACTAAGGAGGATCTCTTCTCCTGATTGTGTGTGTGTGTGTGTGCGCGCGCGCATGTGTGTGTGTGTGTGTGCGTGTATGTGTGCATGCATGCATGTACCTGTGTTTTGTCTGTTTATCTTTGTGTGCTGATAACTGAACATTTTGGCCATTACATTGGCAGGGTTTGTGATGACAGGAGCCTCCCATGATGAAGGGCATTGAAAGCCAACATTTTCCTTCATTACCTGAACCCTCAAAGAATAGACATTCCCTGTACATTCCGCAAAAACATTCCGGTAAAGTCAAGCTGCGCTTGCTTACGAAGCCAAGATTAAATTATCCCCAACATGCCACATGACATAATAGTTCGTTATAATTGTTAGGTTCAACAACTACAGTAATCATAGACTAAAAGGAAGACTTGTTTAAGTCAGCATTTATCACTTAGACCTCTAATTAAAATTAGACAAGGCAAACCAAAATAGCCTGTCCATCAAAAACAGATGTCATTAAATTGGTGAATGACATTTAAAAACTGAAGTCATTCAAATAACATGCAGTTATGTATCAATACTGTATATAAATATTTATATATGAAGTGTTAATAGTGTTGGTATAACATATTTCAGATGATAACAACCTTTATTAAGAAAATACCTAATGCCTGAAGTAGTCAAAAGCATTTGATATATTCTGGAATATAGGTTCTCATTACTTAGCTTGGCAACAGGAGATGAAGTAGAGGTTATGTGAGCATCGTTGTGTGTCCATCCATCTGCTTGTCTGACTCAGAGGAGGAGAACTAAAACAGTTATGAACAGATTTGGATTAAACTTGGGGAAAAAATAATTGCCAGTGGGACAAGGGAGGAACGATTAGATTTTAGGGCTGATACTGTGAAGACTGGCTTAAGGGTTTTTATTATTATTATTATTTTTACAGACTGGCAGGACAGGCACATAAGGGACATTTCATCATATCTGCACCACCTACCACTGGCCAAGGTCTAAGCATTGTTATTGCAGCTCTCGCCTTGCTATATGAATGATGACGGGGCCCAGGGTGTCCCAAGGTGTGTGAGATCACTGCGTGCCATGGGTGCTCAGAATGAGCTTTGGATGAGGTGCCCAGGGATATGATGGAGCGCTGTTCTTGAGAGAGGAGAGAGAAGAGCAGCATGGCAAGAAAGCTACTACTTAGAGAAAAATATTCATCTCCTTAACATGTGCACTAGTGTGTTATTGTAACTAACACCATAAGGGGGTCATTTAAGTCGGTTGACCGATGTCTATCCAATTCAGTAGATTATGTTCAGTTATATTCAGTTATGAAATGACTGGACTTGTTGGTCTTGTTAAAATCCAGACGTTAACCTGACAGGGTTATCACAATCATCAGCAACTTATGCAAACCAACATATAATATATGTATAATTAAGATATAGTATTTGCATCCAAAATATGTTGTGGATCACCCACGAAAAGCAGTTTGACTGCTTCAGGACTCCTCAGGAGCAGCCCTGTCCATGCTCTGCCCCGGGGGCCAAACACAGCCCTGTGTTGCGTTCAATCTGGAAATAAAATCAGAAAGTGAGTCCCAAAGCCACGCCATCAAAACGTCGCCAGATAAGAAGCAATAGGCCCTAATTCAAAGCATTGACATCCACTAAAAACAGAAATAAACACAGTCTGTGTTACTAACACTAGGGAGCAGCTATAGCTTTGCGTCTCAGGGCTTATATAGCTTTTACCAATGCATCTGTCCAGGATGTAGAAGCACTATGTCACCTCCATGTGAGCATTCAGTGACAGCAGGGCTATTAATGTGCAGCAATAACTCTCACCCTGGCCATTTTTCTTTTTCTTGCCTTGGAAAGCTCCAGAACTCATTGTTCATAAATACATCACTAAATGCAGGGTAGACAGCTAACATGAAGGCACTGTTGCCTGGCATCGTTCTGTAATTGCATCCATCCTCACAGTTCACCTGGCTGTGGAAGAATTTGTGCCAAGGCCAAATAACCATGGCTAATTTAGAGGTGCAATTTCACTCAAATCTGTTATGTTGTGCCGTATTCGGAACAAACACTGTACAATAGAAGAAAGGTAAGCCTTTCCCAGGCATTTCTCAGCTGAGAAACATTTATGGATCACCTACAGTGACAAACTGAACCATATTTAATGTGGAGATAGCAGAGGGCAGTTACTGCTGAGATCTAAGATCCGTGAAGGAAGAAAGAACTGTCTGAATCATTCACACCTGATTCAACGCATTTTTCATTCTCTGGCTATCAAAATATATATTCAGAAATGATATAACAATAGTTATTATATATGTAAACATACAGTATGAATCTACAAGTATGCACGCTATTAGACTGTACTAAAAGAGGAACAAGGTAGAGTACAAAGTGGTGCTTTCTAAACAGGCAGTACAGCTGTTTTATATGGCAAAGGCTGTCTGTAAGATGTTACTAATCAATGAGTATATTGGCAACCAGTGTAGCATCATTTATTGCTGCATTTATGACTTAATTTATTGCTACTTCATTAAATTTACAGCAGCTACCTTTACCTACACTGTAAAATATAATTGAATGCAATTGAACTGCATTGCATTTATAACATATAATATTGCATAGAAAGGATTAAAAAATCCAGATATCTCAATACATTAATGTTGTATCATTTATCATATTGCAAAAATTAAGATCTCCAAAATTCAATTATGGTTTAAATAAATTATTTTCGAGGTGCAAACAATGGTCCCATGTCCTGGCATGGAAAACATTCCAACAGAGGCTCTGTAAGTTCAGTATATGGTGCCGTGAAGTGTGAATTATTGGATTTCCAAAGCCTCTGTTTAAAGTTTTCCCATGCCAATGTGTACGTCTGGATTTGCTTCTCTTGGACAACTTGCACAGCCCTATCTTGATCCGACACACCTGACAATATGTGTGTAAGGCATATAAGCAACAAAGTGTTTTTTGTTCTCCTTAACCTAATAATAATAATTTGTTATTTAGCAGATGCTTTTATCCAAATTGACTTAAAGTTGATTGGACTAAGCAGGGGGCAATCCCCCCTGGAGCAATGCAGGGTTAAATGCCATGCCCAAGGGCCCAACAGCTGTACAGATCTTATCGTGGCAATACTTGAACCACCAACCTTCCGAGTCCCAGTTATGTACCCAGTTATGCTGCTAGGCTACAGGCTACCCCCTATCTCCAAATATACAACAGGTAGTGTCTGTGGCCAGGATGTATTAAGTACTTGTAACTGTACCCTTCCAGGGAGGGACAACCTTTAAATGCACTTGCTTATAATTTACATTTCAATAAGAGATTAAATGTAATGCCACCATACACTTACAGATCAATAAAACCATCCCATCAAGCCAATAAAATTTCCTCTTTGACCATCAAGGGACAAGAATAGTGAACATCACTGATATACACCTGCCAACCCCTAGAATCATAAAAGTGGAGACGGTTGCGGATGAAGGCATTGAGTACATTTTCAATTCAGGAGTCAGAGATCTTTGGAACCAGTGACAATTTGCATGCATTTGCAAAATTAGCATACATTAGCATGGTTGTACTTTCAGATCACACTGTATAATTAATAACGCTTTCACTTCGGAAATTATATACCATGGCAAATGGATAAAATTGATGTCCTAAACATTCTTGCCCCAAATTTAGAGGTTGTAATTCTAAAGGACTATTTTAAATATTTATTGCATTTCATTATTAATTCCTGAACTGAACTGTAACAAAAATAACTGAAAAGTTAAGTTCATAATGTTGTATGTTGCCATTGACCTCGTCGCAGTTCATCACAAAACTGAAAACAAACTTTCCACTATTTCCTAAATTCAATATTGTAATAGAAAATAATAAATGGAAAAAACTTTTCTGTTCTGACATAATACCAATTTAAAATATACAGAGGCTCCTCACTGTATGTCGTAGCTGCATTTAAATGTATGTAAGAAACAATGTAATTCTCTCCCATAGGAATGAATGAATGAGAGGGGTTGTGTAGTTTTGGAGCCATAAGAATAACATATACCATAAGAACCAATGGGAACAAATGAAATCAATCATACATAGCCAAAACACTGGGTGTGTCATAACTGTATGAATGTATGATACATTATTGGGGAGCAAGAAGCAAATGACCTGGTAGGCCACAGAAGTTCACTGTAGTTGATGACTGAAGAGTGCTTTCAATTGTGAAGAAACCTCTTTTCAACAGTGAAGCAGATCAATCGCACTGTCCAGGATGAAGGTATACGGTCTTTATGTGTCAAAGCTACCATAGAGAGAAAAACTACACTCAGTGGGTTCACCACAAGATGCAAAGCACTTTTAAGCCTGAAGAACAGAATAGCGTTTATAGCGAATAGAGTTTACTCAAACATACATTTAAACAACTGTACTGGCTAACTTATCTTCATTGATAATGTTACTGCTGACAGCAGCAGCAGGATGATTTCTGAAGTTCACGGAAACCTCTTATCTCCTCAGGTCTGACCAAATGCCTCAAAACTTACTGGAAGGTACTTTCAGGACAATGAGGACAATGACCGAACATAGTTTTTCAGTGCCAAAAAGTGAAATGTTCTTGACTGGTGAAATCAGTCACCCACCCTGAAACCAATAGAAATTGTATTTCACTTGCTGAAGATTGAATGTCCAAGAAACGAACAAGAAGTGAAGATGGCTGCCGTACAGGCCTGACAGAGCATCACCAGGGAACACTACCAGTGTCTGGTGATATCTTTGGGTCACAGACTTCAGACAGTCACTGAAGGCAAAAGATTTGCAATCGAGTACTAAATATGATGAATTTATTTCAGATTGTGTTCATTTGTCCCATTACTTTTGCTTCCCTACAATGGATGGAATATGTATAAAAAGGGCTGTAATTCCTACATGGATCAGCTGATATAGGAATAACCATAAAAATAACAAAAATGTTCACTGCAGTTACTTTTGCATTTAACTGCATATCTTTGTGTGTGCGTGCATGCGTGTGTGTGTGTGTGTGCGTGTGTGTGTGTGTATGACTGTGTGTGTGTGTGCGTGTGTATGTCTGCGCATGCATCTAAATGGCTGATTACTACATTTTCAATGATTTCAGCCAACTGATCCAGCACATTACTGTTATTGCAAATAAATCATAATTGTAGTTCTGTAGGAGGCTGTAATTTCAGTGTCACTACACATGGTTCACCTTCTGTTCTGGGGCTGTGCAGGGTTCTTGGCACTGGAATAACATGACTGTAATTTTAAGTAAATCCTCATTAATGTGGACATACACCTCCAGCACCATTAAGTGCCCAACAGTGAAGTCACCAGCCGTGCCTATCCTTCACCACTGAAGATCTACAGCATAGACTAGAGGAGTCACAAGCAACCTTTGCTGCTACTGACTCCTAGTGGCTGAACTACAATGCACAGTGTCGTGCTTCCTCACAGGGGATAAACCAATGCCAAATAGAGACTGTGCTGACAGTACAGTCTGTTCAGAAGTTAAACAAATTATCGACAAAAAAATTAATAATAACTATTTGTGATTCATATTCAATGTAAATACAATGGCGACAGACACAATGATTTAAACCAGTCTTAAATATTGGCATTTTTAAATATTCACTCAGCTGAAACATAAGAAGTGTATTTAAGGGGCAGGACTAAATTTACATACATCAGACCCATTATGCTTGGCATGGGTAAGCAATCCCATCTCCGGTGGGTAAATTAAAGACAATGCTGTCATTTAAGTCCAGGATTCAAAATGAGTTGTAATCAGGTGGGTTGATGCTTTTTCTTAGATTCATGCTCAGCAAAAAATTACATTATGGATAACAGCAATCAGACAGATTATAGCAACAATATGTTGGCTAGATGAAGGCAAACCATCAGAGTGAGAATATGTACAGTAGCTATTTGATCATTCTGATAAGTGATTGATTCACCAGGGCAACTGAGCCACAATGGCCCTTAAGTAATGGCCTATTGTCATTGGCCACATTCAGATATAGGGAAAACTTTGCATTGGCCACATACTATAGTTTCATTTAGTAGCACCAGAGGACAATTGATTTTTGCAATCCACTACTGTGTTACTGTAAAGGACCCTGCAATCCACTGTGTTACAGCAAATTAGCTCTTTATGATTTAATACTATTCATAAATGTCTAGATGCTTTTTTGAAAACTAACAAAAATATCATTTTAAGTATAAATTATATGGTTACACTACTAGCTTGTTGTTACAGCACATCATTCATGTACATTTCGGAAGGGTGTTTTGTCTTTATTGACTGCGGCTATGTTTTAATTCTAGTCAATTCTAGTTAAGTTCACTGCTCTGAAATTAAATGCAATTAGTATTGAAGTGCAGTTTGATAGCAAGTAGCTAATTTGATATGTGTTTATATCTGCTAATTAGAAAAACTCAAGAATTTAACATGTAATTAGATACACCACCACTGAACGACATTCAAAAGCACTGACATACTGTCGCACAGGGCTCTGTAGCAGCCTGGCCTATCTAAGCATTTTAGGAGATTGAAGAGTTATTTTCATTGCGCTTTTTTACCGTTGGCGTGCAGAAGTGTGTCTGTAGCAGTTTTTGACAAGCACCTCTGATTCATGGGTTGTAGTGTGAGCCATGGTGTGACAGCTACATTTGTCATAAAATTAGCAAAATTGATTATGTTAATCTTGTACTCCACTTATCAGAGCTGATAAGTATTAGGAATTGATGAAATCCAATCTCTAAACTGGCTTAGAGGTGGCACGGATGGTGCAGTGGTTAGCACTGCCGCCTCACAGCAAGGAGGTCCTGGGTTTGAATCCCCGTCAGCCTCTGTGTGGAGTTTGCATGTTCTCCCCGTGTTTGCGTGGGTTTCCTCCGGGTACTCCGGTTTCCTCCCACAGTCCAAAGACATGCAGGTTAGGCTGATTGGAGAGTCTAAATTGCCCATAGGTATGAGTGTGTGAGTGAATGGTGTGTGTACCCTGCGATGGACTGGCGACCTGTCCAGGGTGTATTCCTGCCTTTCGCCCAATGTATGCAGGGATAGGCTCCAACTCCCCTGCGACCCTGTTCAGGATAAGCGAGTTAGGATAATGAATGAATGAATGAATAAACTGGCTTAGAGAATCCTTAAATGATTTACAGAACATGTTAATCATAGTGTACCTGTAAGCAGCTTTACTTCCTCTGTCAGGCTGCAGGACTCAGGTTACACCAGAACTGGCCCTAGGGTTTGATGGCCCTAAACAAGAGCGCTCCGACATAAGTCGCACCCACCACTTAAAGTTGAATTATGTGGCTCACGGATGACTGTGGCCCGACACAACCTCGTAGAATGGTTATGCCAGTGGCCAGCCCTGTGATACAAACGCACAGTCTACCTAGCTAAAGCACAAAGAGGAGAGATGTAGATGTATTGGGTCAGGTCAGAATGCTGAAACTTTGCACACTGTGTGAATGAGTTCGCTGGTGCCACTGAACTGTGAACGGGAGATAGCCTTCGGGCAAGACGTGGATGGCGACCTTTCAAACTCAATCCTGTTGCCTTGGTCCCATCCCAGCTCAGCTGTGCTATCAGAGCAGATAACATGCTGAGGTAAAGGTTATCCTACACTGTGACATTTCCATTCCTACTCAGCAACCTGTACCAAGATTCTTAATTCTGATGCTATAGGCCCATGAGTGGACACTTTTGACCTGTATCTTACATGCAAATTAAATGCACTTGCGTGTTTCAATCAGTCACAAGGATCCAGTTCTTTCAAAGCACATCACAGTCTGGGCAAGAATTCAGAGTTTGTTTTGGACTAAAGCACTCACTAAGAGGGAAACCACTGGGGATGATGTTCAGAGAAATTATTTGAAATAACGGAGTGTTGTAAACCAAACAGATTTCTGGGAGGGTACAACTGCTGCCAGTGCCGTCTGGGCATCGTTCTATATCAACACAGTCTCAAAATATGTTTTTTCTTTTTTAAAAACAACAGAAAGTCACATCGCTAAAATGTCCTTGGTGGCACTTTCAATTAAGCAATTATTATTTATTCATTTTGCAGCTGACTGTACAAATGTGTACTGTGTAATGCCAAAACTAACCAGCAGGATATTAATTTATATCAGGGCTGTCAGGTTAGTGAGTGACAGTGTCAACAGCTACTTAACTACAGCTTATTATTTTTATTTTTTATTTTAAGGCACACCCGTGATTCTGAGCATATGTCCAGAATAGCAGCCAGATTCAGACACCTGGATTGTGACAAGCTAGTTAACACGAGTCATGGATAGCTCACATTAGCTAGGCTAAGGCATCTCTCGTTTTGTTATTTTACAGCTTGTGTGGTTTATTTTAGTGGCATGTGGTTTACTCCATCACAATCTCTGCTCTAGAAACAAAACAATTGACTTTGATATAGAAAACAGGATTCTATTTTTATAAAAATCTCTCAATATAAGTATACCTATAAATAGCCTCTCAATAAAAATGTAAACACACATTTAGTTACAAAAACATCTACCTTTAAAAACAATTTCCAGATTTAGTTCGAAAATATATTTAAGGCTAATCGTCTAGCCATTATTTCTGATTTAGTCGCTGAACAATACTGCTGTGAGGTTTACAGCGGATTTCTCTGGAATCAGCCTAGCTTGTGCTGTCATCTCCATGCATACGCATATATTTTAACTTGGAGAAGAGTTAATTCGCATTTATAAAATGGGAATTTGCGTTCAGAGACACATTTCCAGGCTTTAAGCTAATTAAGACGGATGTGTTGAAGAATGAAAAGAGAAAGGCTATGGGAGGGAAATGCCAGAGCGGACTCTGCAGCAGGCTGAAATATGAAATATGACTATGAAACCAAACGTCGGCTTTTCATCCCCCCGTGCTCCCTCATTTGGAACTGGATCAGTATGCTCACATTCTGAGAGATTCCATCAGGCATACGGTCCAGTCTCTGTTCTGTGGCCATAAGGCATGAGAGCGCTTTGGGAAGTTTTCTTCCATGCATTGCTGAACTGCTGTTGCTGAACTGCTCCAAATTGCTATAAGGATCAAACTCCAAATCACCTCTAACTAGGCACAGAATACTCTCCAGTGCCAAACTGTAGGTATGAGTGTGTGAGTGAATGGTGTGTGTGCCCTGCGATGGACTGGTAACCTGTCCAGGGTGTATTCCTGCCTTTCGCGCAATGTATGCTGGGATAGGTTCCAGCCCCCCTGCGACCCTGTTCAGGATAAGTGGGTTAAGATAATAGATGGATGGATGGGATGATTTATTTATGATTTCCGTTTTAGATAAAATGATTGGCTTTGAGCCCTTTTGAGCCATTTTGCTCACTTTGTACTTTGTACTGTCTATGAATTTTTTTTCTCTGGGTTTCCAATTTTGTATTGATAAGGTACTCAGCTCTCTTTCTGTTACATTCAGCATGCACATTAGTAGAGGATGTATTAAAATAATATACTCAGTTCCAAAATTTCCAATCATGCACATGCACACAGCTCCCTTTCATAGCCAATTATGATCATTAGGCGTGTGAGTTTTATGGGATTATCGAGCAGTTCTTTGAATTGCATCAAATGTCATTATCTTTTAACACAAGCATTTAAACAGGGCTTCAAATTCATCAATACTCCCAGGGAAACAAAGCTGGAATGGATTTGAAAATGAAATCAAGGCACACTATTTGCTTGCACACACAAATTATTTCACCAAGGATATGGACCCAGGATCAGCTTGGCAAAAAACTAATAATACCCTTGTTGTTATATGTAAAGTGCAGAAACTGATCCAGAATCAGAGCTTGGGCAGAATCGTATTGACCCCAGTGGTGTTTTGGATCAATGGTATGGATTAGCTGCTACATGGAGGGCTGTGCAAACAATGCTGTTTCAAATAAGCATCACATTTTCTAACACAACTTGAGTGTCATTATCGGAAAATTTAACACAGGGAAAGTGTTTCACCGGACACCCTAAGTATTCATAAATCACTCCTGTCAGTGCCATTGACTAGGTGTTTGCTTAGTTTTTCACTTCCAGAAAAGTTCAAATTTGAAGCCAATCTTATACAATTGCTGAACGAATTATAAATAGAGTTAGTCCTCTTTTATTTCAATGATCATCTCTAACTACCCTTTAAAATAAAATGTACGGCTTTAATGGGCATTCACAAGAGTCGCTTGAAGGTTGGTTGACTAATAAAGCATTATGCATCTGATCAGTTCTTTAATCTGTCACCTCTAGGAAGGGAGGGAGCTTCTAAAATAATGGGTGTGAAACCAGAGAGCCAGTGCAGTTTAAATGACATCCTCCAAACAACTTTGTTTTCCTGCTTCTTTGTTCTGAGGAGTCAAGGGAATGGGCTGGAAATTGGATGCCCTGGTGTTGACACAGTCGAAGCCCTCTGACATATGGTGTGTTTGGGCTCTCGACGGACAGACAGCTGGAATCACCATGACGCACGGCACAGTATACTGCAGGTGTCAGTGTGAGTGGCCCAACACCAACAATACCTCCAGAATGTTATTACTCAGTCAGTACTACGGAGGAACCAACTTCACCATCCTGCAAATAAGCCTTCTCACCCCCTTTCCCTCTCCTCCATTTTTTCCCATACCAGGAGAGAAGTGCCATCTTTTTGAAGCTGTCATTACAGTGTGATTATATGACCACTCACCCCGCTCCATCACTGAGTATTATTCATCTAGAAGATAAATTACAATCCTTTAAACATGCAATTCATCAACTGAACTCAAATGCCGATACTTGAAAGTACTATCAAGGTTCTGTACAACAAGGTGCTGCGTGTGTCAATTCCATTCGACACGTTATCAACTGAGCAAGATGAGAAGTCAGAAGAAATTCTATATCCGTAATGAAAGCATTATTCTTTTGAGATGAAATTCATTACCCACTTGAATAAAGGAAAAATGTTTATTTAAATAAGAATTGAGCTAAATGCAATCAAAAATAAGTACTGAGTTGAAATAGCCATACTGTGGGGGGGAAAAAAATCAAATAAATACAAATAATGAAATCTAAAGTAATTATAGAATCTTCTAAATTCAAAAATGAATAAACTTCTCACAAAATGATTGGAACAAGAGGTGAAAGTAATGCTTACACTGATGATACTCTGAGTTACATTTAGTTTTGCCTTCCTCCCCATCTTGAATGACCAATTACCCACCGCCTGCTCCCGCCCCAGACGATGGCAACAGAAGGTAATTGGGTCTATTCAGCAGGGCTATGGTGGTGAGGATTTCAGAGCAATATATTGGCCTCTGTAATTTTCTCCCTGGATGACCCCCAATAGTGACCAGGGAGAGTGTGAGGGTAGGGGTGGGGAGAGGTATCGGATTCTGTGAGATCAGAATATAGCCCAATGGCAAAGAGATATGATATGATATGATCTAAGGGAGTGACGAGGCTTATTGAACAGAAACAGTTTTTAAACATATACATTCAACACCATTTTCTCTGTATTCTCCAATGTGGAATGCATTGATGCATTGGTAAGCTGGCCCCCTTGTTGCAACACCATTCATGAATTGGGAGAGTCCATTCTGCTGTCCACTGCTGCTCACACAGCTCACACAGAGACCGTGTTGTAAACCATTGTAAACATCAGGGAGATGGTGTGGTTGAGGGTGTATTTTGGCCGAGTCCATATGAATGATTGTTTGTGTGCGTGTGTGTGAGTGTGCGTCTGTGTATCTGTCTATGTGTGTTTGCGTGCATGCGCACATCTGTGTGCTGTGTGTATGTGTGCGTGCGTGCGTTTACGTGTGTGTGTGTGTGTGCATGCATCTGTGTGCATGTGCATGTGTGTGTGCATCTGCCCGTCTTTTTCTGTGTGTGTACATGCGTGTGTGTGTATGTGCAAAAAGCTGAAAGGACAGAAGGAGAGCTGACACACAGAGGCTGGGGACTTTTCCTCCAGTGGGAAGTTGTGCGCTCCTTTCCCAGCCATTTTCTAAAAGCAAGCACACTGAGATGCCTCTACAGCTATAATGGGATCAGTGTAGGATCCACAACCTCTCAAAGGAGCCAAGCTCCTGAGATTAGACATATGAAGCAGGCACAGTACCGCGGCATGATCTGCACTTTACGAAATCAATACCTTACTAATCAGTCCATCTTCAGGCCTGTTGTGTTCTGATAAAAGAAATGGGACAGAGAGAGAATGTGTGGAAATGACCAGTCATTCTCACTTTCAATCTCCAAGGATCTCCAACAGTGACTCACAAGGGTCTCTCTACCCCTGCGTTATGTCCACAATTCATTTAAAAATAAATAATCAGTTCAGATGATATGATACAAGTCACAAATGGTAGAGACAAAAAAAGGAAAACAAAGTGGTATCTACCACTTACTGCCTGATGCTGTCCATTATGGAATCCTACAGTGATTTGCACAGAAATGGCCATTTTCTGAAGAGAGCACAATCAGAAAAAAGCCATAACAACACGAACGAGAACCCAGTGCAATTCTCTCACCTCTATTCTCCTGCAAAGAACGATGGTGCCCAACAGAATGATTCATTTATTCCAAACAAAATTACCCCTGGCCTGCCATTTCACACTGCCTGTTCACCCCTCGCTCTCAATACAACACACGCGCACACACACACACGCACCCATCCACAACACCCGCCCACACACACACACACGCACCCATCCACAACACCCGCCCACACACACACACACACCCAAAACACCCACACTTTGTCCTCTGAACTGTTTCTCAGTGACACCAATGATAAACCTCAACGAAATGCATTTAACCAACAGCGGGGTTTTATTCCCCCAAACAATTGTGCACACGGTGCCACTGGCCCATCTGTGGCCGTCACTGGTACAATGTAATGCACTGTCTGCGTCCCCTGTGGATGTGTCTCTGGAGCAGGGAATGCTGGGAGAGCAGGCTGCAGACGAGCAGCTGATGGACGCAGTCTGTAACGGCTGAGAGAGCAGGCTAGTACACAGGTCACTTACAGTGGATGGCCTTTACACTGGGAGGTGCTAAGGTTGCATCCCATGAGCGTAGAAATGCTGCCTGCTGTCCCATTGTTTTACAGTCATTATAACAGAGATGGATTGGTACTGCGGTCCTGGTCAGACTCGGGGCAGGAAGCCAGCAGAAAGCAGCTAGTCTTGGGGAAAAAAAAGAGCACCATTAGAAAATGACACTCGCTGCAACATTTGATACCTTCCGCATGAGGCTACCACGAGCAAACCTGCAGAGGCAATAGTGATTTCAGAAAATCAAGCGGGGTCCAGCAGACATCAGCCGAGGTGGAGTTGGAGTGACAGGTGACTGACAGGCCAGAATAGCGGGCAGTGCCCTGTCACCGAACACGCTGACCAAGGTGTGAGGAGTGTAATAAGAGATAACCCAGGCCCTCATTCCCCGAGTCCCTTTTATCAGCCAGATTCATTAATCACAGAGGCAAGGGCCAATTAAGGACTTCTGCAGGACTTCCCATTCGCTGTGGTTCAGTAGGTCAGGCACACTGATACTCCACGCCCTGAGCAATGCTTCTTTTATACATTTTATCTTTTTTAGCGTCTTTTCTTTTTCCCACCAATGTTTCTCCTGTTTTGTATACCCATGAGAGAGATGAACATGATATGCATACAGTAGGTGCTGAGACTGCACCATGACCCATATCTTTGCTGTACTCCGCCTCTGAAGTGATCTGCCCAAACTAGCTCTGCAGGCTTCACATCATTAGTGACATGCAAGAATACGATGATGAGTTTAGATATCAAACCTGCAAGAGGACAAACAGAATGTGACACATTTGTGATACACTGGAATGCACCAAGAAATAAATAGCACACACGCATAGGCATGCATTTATACACACACATACACACGCATAACGACGCATTCATACACATACACACACGCACATGCACACGCACAAACACACACACATGCAAGCCCATGGAATCTCACACACAAACTATTGTGATTCTAAAATAAGTGTGCTTGGAACATCAAGCCACTTTGGGTCGCAGTCTGTTTTTGAAGGACAGAGCCAAACGCAGCACATTGTCACAGAATGGGTGGGGCTGTGGGGGGGGGGGGGGCTCCGGGCCAGACCGGGGGGCTGGGGAGATGAGAGGATAGAAAGAGATGCCAGGGGGTTAGAGGCCGTAGTGAGGGAGCCACTCATCCCATCCCACAATGCCTTCTGCTCGTCTGATAAGGAGTCCCACTCCTGCCGCTGTTGCCACATCTCGCTGGAGAATAGACTCACAGGGCTGCTCAGCTGTCCTGTCCCTGGGTCAATTCAATTGAACTTCAAGGAGAAGCAAAAGGGGAAAAAAAGCTAAACAATCTCTGCTCGCTTCATCTCCAGTGTCTTCCCACGGGGGCGACGTGATGTCTAAGTCAAAGGAGGTTTCCTAATTGCAGTAAGTGTTTTTAGAATCGACACTCTCTTCAATGGGTACGCAAGACATTGCAGTCTTTACGATTTGATGTTAATATAGGCATGTTTAAGAGATCAGATTTTTGGAATGCATCAGAGATCAGGCTTCTTCCCTCCCCAAGCCTCACTGAAGCGACGAGTTTTTGTGTTTGGTTTTGGTTTTTTAGTGACCATTTGTACAGAGATATGTTTTCTAGCCATGTTTGTCACCGTATTTGTCCTCCAGTGCATTTTTCTCGTCACTCTGAGTCCAGCTGGGAATTGATAACTTCGAGCTGAAACAAAGCAGGGAGAAACAAATCAATGCAGAGTCCATGAGAATGCTTTACAGGGTTTTTAAGCACTTCACAGCTCAAACATTCCTTACAAGATCAACTGCAAGCTTGCTGCCCTGTATCTAGAGCACAATGTCAACTACTCTAAATCACTGAACACCAGCCATTTTGGAAAATTAGTCCCAGAAGCCATTTTGGATTGATGATTGATCCAATTAATGAAATATGTGTTTGGATGAAGCAGACACAGAGAGACTGTGCAGGATCAGGACCTTTTAAAGTATGGAGGGATTGATCCTAGATTTGCTGTTAGGGGCTGTAATTGGCACATTGCTAATGTATTCCTGATTCTTCCTGATAATGTACATGCCGCCGTTTTAACCTTATATTTTAAACAAATGGGTTTTTTTTTTTCTGTTCATTGCAGCCCTGTTATTTTTGTGTTTTCTGCTTACTAATTGTGGTCTCTTTTAAAACCATGGGTCATGAAAGCAACATTTTCGTCCATTTTCTAAAGCACTTATTCCTGGTCAGGGTCGTGAGGGCAGAACAGGGTGGGGATTGAAGCAACATTTTCTGCAGATGAATATGATCCTGTAAAGCCAACAGGCATTCCATTGACTTTTCCTGCAGGTCACAGTTGTATAGCATTGAAGGTTGTATGTGTGAATGTTTAAAAATTTTTCTGAATTTGTTCGGAAATGGGCTGACATTCTTATGCAGAATGATTTACACAAAATGCATATTTTCACAGCATTCATTCATACTGGCCATGTACTGAAAGAATTCAAGTTAAGTATTTTGTTCCAGGGTAGAAAAGCAGTGCCCTGAGAATGGGCTATATACCCAGCTCCTCAACCATTACACTATACTGCTGCCCTTTTAAAGAACGACAGTAATAAACTGGAGTGTTGAGGATTGAGTGCTCTCCTTCATTTGAACAGACAGGCTGCCACACTAAACTGCACAGGAATAATGTAAAACGATCAAAATCACAGAACGAAGCCACACACGTGACTACTGCCCACACCTGAAGTGACCAATCCTTCTGAGGACAGCAGATTAGCCTGAGGTTCCATGGATGGCACCACACTGCGTATCCTGTCGTCCTCTGGAGAAGACACGCCATTCAGCATGTCTGATGGTGGTTAATATGACATCCTTTAAGGCAAAGAGCAGAAAAACAGGATGTGTCAGTGTGAGAGAGAGTGAGAGAGAGTAAGAGAGAGAGAGAGAGAAAGAGAGAAAGAGAGAGAGAGAGGAGGGGGTGAGGGTGGAAAAGATGACTGAAGACGAAGAACAAATGGAGACAGAGAAGATGGAGAGACATGGAGGGAGAGGGTAAAGGAGAAACAGTCAGAGTGTAGAAGGAAAGGAAAAGTGATGGAGAGAAAGTAGAGAGACAGATGGAGGAATAAAGACCAGTGAGGAAGAATTCATGTTTTATTCTTCATTCTCTATTAGGTAGACAGACACAATTCCAGAAGCAAACTTCCCCTGATAATGTTGCCTATAGCAGAATCACCCTAAGGTTCTGTTCCACTGAAAAAAATCTGTTTACGGTTGCAAGTCATCCCTGAACTATTCAACTTCCAGGATAATACCACCTTTTATGTATGGTGAAAATAGTATAAATATTCACTCTTTGGAGGTGATTTTCTCAAACCTGATTTTGGACTATTAATGAACCATTTTTCTCAGTGGATAGTCATCCTATCATGATGAAACTTTGCAAACCATATCCAGGAGAGTGTTTTGAGACAAACAAAAACATCTTGTTATAAGCTGTAGGGGCAGGTACAGCATCATCAATCTCATTGTTACATCCTGAAATTTAATAATTTTTCTTCATGAAAAATAAAAAATGTCTTGTAAAATGACTATTGGGGACTAGTGGTAAAAAAAAAAATGTGTCAAACATGTCTTATTTATAATCTGAAAGAAGTATAATGATATCTTACCTGGTTCAGTGCATTGACTGCTACAAAAATGTTCTAATCCACCGACTTGAACTATGCAAATGAATTAATTTACATATTTTGTCCAAATTTATCTTCCATACCTTATGATAATTGAAGTACGTACCTCTGAAATGATCTGGAAGACCAACAATGCGTTTTCGGTGGAACATAACATTAATGCAGCTGAATCTGAGGCAGGTCTGTGGGTTTCTCCATGACTGCCCATGGATTTCTACTCTAGTAGGGTGTAAATAGTCAATCGATGTGGCAGAAATTAACCCAAGCCGGGTGGACGCACAGCAGAGAGGGAGTCATGTGGTGACAGCCGGGGCATTGCAGGAAACGTAATTGATTTTAATGTCATCAGACTATTTTTTTTCCCCCCTTCAACCCTGAATGGATGGCCTGTTCGTGTGGAAGCTCTGTAACGTGTAATGTTCTATGTACAAGGCCAAACACAAAGGGGCGGGGGTCGAACCCTGTGCAGCCAGCTGCCAGTTCCTTTCACTTCAGTTACCGAGGTGGAGGTCCATGCAGCAGAGCAGAGGACACTCTGGGACTCGGCGTGCAGCTTCCCCAAAGACCATTTCTGATCTATAATTAAATTTGATTTGGTTTTCCTTTCAAGTCATTTGAAAGCAGATTGTACCCGTCAAACAAATTCAGGTCAGCCTTGGACACAGCAGATAATTAAGTTTGTCATTTCTGAAGTTTCTTTTCCATCCTTTGAGCAAAGGAGTTGCAGTCTTGCGCGGTATGTGTATCTGATAACTTGAAATACTAAAATTCACCAGCGAACAAGTTCACCTCGATTTGCTCATTGCAAGATAAAGCTGATTATGCCACATTTCATAAAGACTCAAAAGAGCATGCAATTTAAAAGGAAATGGCAAACATTTTTCTCAGGTTATTGAAGATAGAACACAAAATGTCTGACGGAATAGACTGCAGGCTCCGGTGAGAAAAGAAAGAAAAGCAAACCACTATTCTTTTCTCTGAACAGCAACTGCCAAATGATCCGCAACGTTAGATTCCAATCCATTCAGCCTGAAAACAAGCGACTGTTAAAGACACTGATATCTGGAGTTTGAGATCATTGGGGAGTTCCACTCATCCTATCTTGATGACGGTTCTTGGCCCAGGATAAAGCACCCATAAGCTACATGAAGAGAGGAAATGGGTTTCTGCTTCATCTCAATCAGAAGGTGTACCAGAACATTCAGAGATGTTGAGCAAAGAAACATTCATAAAGACCTTCTCAGCATATTGTATTAATTTATTATTTTTCTTTTTTTCTTTTTTGGTGGTGGCGGGGGGGTGGGGCACCCCTCATTTCTAACCAACCAAATGGAGCAGTTGGTTCAGATGATTTGGTACCAACCCTGTCGGCTGATATGTTTCAGAAGAACCACATATTTTCACATAACATATGATTGTGTGCCCTCTTTCTGTGTGTCCATTATGAAGAATAAATGAAGTCAAATTCCTGTCCCATTTAAACAACTGTTCTAGAGAATGTTTAGTTTTACTTTTGAAATTGAAAACAAACTTTTCAAGTCAAGTTTATGAGTAGTTTCGGACTTGATTTTAGTAGTATAGATTGTTTTTCATGTGAAATCGATTCAGGTTAGACCATTAAATGTAGTATTTTTTCTGTTTGTTTTGATATGATTCAACAAATTTGGTTCTCTACTACCATCTAGTGGCCATTACAATCATTACAGATGAATCCATTTAGCCCCGCTCAGTAAGAATCACGCAAGGTTAGAATGACTAATTCACTTCCAGCATGCAGAACGCTGAGGGTTAAGGTTTTAAATCAGTGGGTTAGTGCTGCTGCAGCCTTAAGCAGGCTGTATTCATTCAAATGGCAGAAACACAAATTGATCACAGAATGTGGAAGATATTAATCTGTAATCGATTTCCCATGATTTCCCTGGTTAGGGGTGCCTGGCTAGTAAATAAACTATGAACGTTCATAGAACACAGATGATTGTGGGCTGAAATCCAGCCCTGGCCCTTAAGTATGAGTGGAATGCTGGAATGTTCAGGTACCCACAAACAGAACTCCAGTTTCATACTGGTCCTTCAGTACAGCCAATGGCAACAATGTGAGCACCTTGCTGGGTCTGAGCTGACCTGAACTGGCCTGCATTCTTTATCATGACTTCCAAGGCTTTCGGCTCCCCCACCTTCCAGCCGTCAGATAATATCCCTGTCATCAAGCCATTAGCAGGTGCCATAGCACAGTCAGTGGAAATAGCTACTACAACACAGCAAGTGGTGAGTGGAGAGCAATGCATCTTCTTTCATGGGTCTGCCATGTGCTGTCAATCATGGTCAAAAAACCGATCAAAGAACGCAACAGCAGTAAGTATCCTCCAATGTAACATTTTCTTCAGCACAGTGTAAAACATCGCTGAATGAATGGTATAGCTGAACGTGGGGACAATATTGCTCCACTTTTTCTATTGTGTCAAAATAAAATGCTGTGCTGATGCGATGCGAATATGCTATACATTCAATATCCATAAGAGGGCAGCCTACATCCAGGTATGTACCACCATGCAATCAGACACTGAAAATATCACAATGACCAATTTTATGACCTAGCCACTCAAATGAGCAAACATATTAGAGATGATTATAACCAAGATGACTATAACATTCAAAACACAATTTATACAAAACTCCATAACTATCACCTAGAATTAATTCAATGGATCCACTACTGTAGCATTAATCAAGGTACTCAAGCTTCACTTTATTAAGAGCGGTTGACAGAGGCAGCTTTTTTTGTGTGTGTGTGTGTGTGTGTGTGTGTGTGTGTGTGTGTTTGTGTGTGTGTGTCTGAATCTTTCTCGAAACCTGTGGTCCCGGCCTATTGTAGCTCAAGTGTGTGACTGAGTGACTTGTAAGGTAACTTGAGTGTCGTAACTAAAATCACAGCTAAACAATTCTCGCCAAAATATGTAATGAGTTTCACGAAAAAATCTGTAAATGCATGATGCCCATTTTGTCATAACACTCCATAACAGTAGACACATGAAGCCAGCTGGCCTTCGCAATTGCTGAAAAGAATATGAATATACTATGGGATATACACTACCATTGTGAGCCAGATGGTTTATAAATGAAGCCCACAGAAGTCAGCAGTCGCGTGTGGTTCTGTGTCTGTTCATCTGTGTCACATCGAGAGCTGTCCAAGCTGTCCATACTGTAGTGTATTGGGGATGCATAAACACACCCAAAATGAGGACAGGCAACACCAATCAAGGACTGGTCACTTCATCCAGCTGGAAATAGCTCTCTGACAGTCACGGTCAAGTCTCTCATTAAGGACTCAGTGGTTTTAGCATTTGGTAAAACCTAACCAATGAAAAAGAATTACCAGAAAAGACAGAGCAGAAATTCCCTTTGTGGAACTCCTATGTGTTCCAAATTACTGGGTTTATGCTGGTCTAGATTGAGTCTTTGGGTGCATGAAACTTTCTCCAAGTGGGCCATACTCTAGAGCTGTTTTTCCATCTCAAAATGGAGATTTCCTGCAGCCACGTCAGCTATAAATTCTTGTGTAAAGTGCTGGAAATGTTACCAAATATTAATCCGTTTTAGTAAAAATATATAAAAAATAACAGCGTTTGTACTAATAATATTAGCAAATCCACTCCATACAGGTGCAATCAAGGTGGAACTGCAGTTCTTGTGTTCAAGTGATTGTAATAGTCAAGTCACATGGCCGGATCTTGATTCATGGGTCAATTGGTGTGGACTGGGGTAGAGACTCAGGTGGGCTTTTCACAATGCTCACCAGCCCAGCCTGGGTAACACTGGCATTCAAAAGAGCTTAGCATGTAGCGCACGGCCCGCTTGCTGAGCTGCCCACGCGTGCTGTAGCGGGGCGCCCCCCGTGGGCCTGGGGTGAACAGCACTCTCCAGTCCCGGGGGTCCAGGTGGAGGAAGGCAGCAGAGGAGGGGTCAGTCCTCCGGCACCGGCCTTGACCCGAGCACAGCACGTCGCTACAGATAGCGGCTGCTGTCGTCACATTGACCACGTAGCGCCCCAGTGTCCCATCCATGTAGTCTTTCAGTGCCAGACATGCACCCTGCGCAGGGAACGAGGGAAGAGAGAAAAGAAAAGAAACGTGTGAAAATTCCCTACTATGGAATCACCTTGGGACTTCCTAATTCGGCACCAAAGCAACTGATTCTCCTGTACGTAAGGGGTACTCCTCTGAAGCACTAGTCAGCTACAATTTTCAATAATTTCCTAATTACAGACGGCAGACCACAGAGAACCTACAGTCCAGAACAGTAGAGGATCACTGACAGTCAACTGCAGATACAGTGTTAACCAAAGACCCTGGTCAGGTTATAACCACAACAACATACGCTATACTCACTGACAGAGGACTACTGTGCATATGCAGCACAGTAATTTCACGCCTTTACATATACAGGAAGTGTTTCAGCGAATAAGGCAAATGCTGTCAAAATGTCTTTCTAATTCAAGAATCATGAACAGCTTACAATGATTACAATTATTATTATTAATATTCTAGCCAAAGACTAAGTATTAGCCATTAAAATCATACTATTGTTACACTGTGTAAATTATGTGTGAATCATTAGTGAGAGATTCTACAGTATCCAAATATAGGTTAAAAAGTCTCAAATATTATCTTCATTGTGCCGACTGAGGTTCAACACTTATTTTGTGTTTAGGTTTAAGTTCATACCTTTGATTTGGAAAAAGTTGCATCTCCCCACAGCACAACTCCTGCTGCCCCAAGAGCTATGCTCTCCCCAAGTGTGTGCACCAAGTCCTCCTACGTGAAAAAACCACAGTGTCAAAAACAATAGCATGTTTAGTTCAGAGATGACAACAGTCTGCGTGGGATGCCCCAGATTCATAGACACAGATTCACAGACACAGACAGATCTTTTGTTCCCCTCACAAAACAAAATTATTTTTGAAAAGGTACTCAGGTTTATAAATGATTAATAAAATATGGGTGAATTACTTGCCTCGGAAAGGAACTCCAATGAGTAGGTGTAGGCTATGCGAGCATAAGGCAGTACTGGAAGGGCATTGGGTTTGACTTGCCCAGCTACCCGCATAGCCTCCAGAATGCGATGTTGGGCATAGCGGCGGATGACATCTCCCCTGCCACGCAAACTCAGCTCCAGGTAAATGTCTGGGTAGAGGGCAGAGCTGGCGTTCCACAGCCAGGTCAGCTCATCGTTCCTCTTCATCTCCAGCTCGGGGCACGCCCCAGTGTAGTTGGCTGTGGCGTTCTTGTACTGGTAGTTGTAACAGCCAGGGAAGCCATAGAAACCCCATAGGCCCCCTGGTCTCACATTGCGGCCCAGCCCAAGGGTGCCCTCCATAAACGCCCGGCCTGCTCTCTGAAACTCTTTTTGGGCTTCATTTTCCACCTGGGCCGGGGTCCAGTCTGGGTGTTTGGCCCGGACCAGCGCCTGAGACCCCTCCCAGTACACCCGTTTAGTGTCCCAGTTTCGAGCCCACAGGGGCCGCCAGCTCTCCCAGTCCACTACGACCAGCCCCTGGAAGTCAGCTGAAGGGATGGCTGCCACAATGTTGGCCTGGGTGGCATTGAGGTGCTGCTGCAGGCTGGAGTTCTGTGGCACACCCCCGTTGACAGCCTCCCTCCTGACAGTGTAGTAGGGGTAGTGGCCCAGCTTGCTCTCATAGAAGATGGTTATGTTATTTCCCATGAAGCTCTGGTCCTGGTTTATCACAATATCGAACACAGTGAGGTCCAGTTCCACTTTGTACTTGGAAAAGCAGGGCTCAGTAGGGGCGTTCCACACAGTGATGAAGGGTAACTGGGTCAAGCGGGGGAGCGGGCTCTGCCGGGCTCCCAGAGCACTCCCACCAAGCCACAGAAACAGGAGAACCAGGGGAGGCATTCCTGCGAAGTTAATAACCTATACCTGCAAGACAAGTATTACACAAGTGTGCTCAATTAACTTAACTAAAATGACAAAAACATTAGGCTCATAAAATAGACATGCAAGTACCGAGTTGGGCAAAACAGATCACCAATAATACACCACTCACAGATGTCATGGATTGTAGAAAACGTTGAAATTAAATTCCAATATGTTGTTCAGTTAGAAAATTCGTTTACACGGATTTTCCTAATGTTGTATGTACTTCTTTCCATTATCCCAGCTACATGGTTTTTTTTTTTTACAGCTGAATGCTAACCATTGACTGAATTGTCGGCACAACTCTTACGTTTTTATACGAGTTTGTATTTATTCGCTCACTTGCAAAAGAGATCATGATATCAATGAACCTGTAAAAATTACAATTAAACTAAATTAAGAGTTTTAAAGATAGAATATGGACTCTGGCCAAGACTCAGTTCGATTTTCTTCTGGATCCAGATTTAAGTTGATCACAAGCAGAATTCCTCCACGAATCACAATCTAAGTGACGTTGAAACTAAGAAGATACGGCGATAATTTCCTGCCAAGTAGCTACTCGTTTAATCAGTAGGCTATGTGTATTTTCCAATAGTATTGGCTGTCTAACCAATGCCCTGTTCCTGTAAGGGAAGCTATTTAGATTATAAAAACAAAATAAAATAGCGAAAAAAGACACACTTACCAATGCTCCCCCCACAGTAGCCTGATGACAAGCACCAGGAATACTGGTGATATCACGCGACAGCACATGAAACCACTGGTGTCTTGTGACTAAATTCCGCCTAAGTACTCCGTGTTCCTAAAAACTACGGTCTATGCTAAAACACAAAAAAGTTTCAAGGACACCACCATTCGTGTTTCACTTCACGCAATGCACTTTGTAGAGGCGGAGTTAACTGCACAAAATGCTCTTAAAGCTACAGTTTGAAAAGTTTGTGCACACTGAATATTGCATTTAATCCATGAAAAAAAAATCCT
This sequence comes from Conger conger, assembly GCF_963514075.1. Classification (NCBI taxonomy): domain Eukaryota; kingdom Metazoa; phylum Chordata; class Actinopteri; order Anguilliformes; family Congridae; genus Conger; species Conger conger. The sequence goes on along the minus strand of NC_083769.1, from coordinate 33,664,280 downwards.
TCATGCAATTTAGGCGTTACAAAATACTCAGTGACTCTTTTTAAAGGTATGAGTAAGTGGCATAATTCAATGGGTACTGGCATAGATCTACAGCTAATTTGGTGGTCAGTCATTGGAGGGTAACCATAGGTTTTTGGAGGCTGTGTTGGGATGAGACCCAATGGTCCTTGTTGGTTTCCTTTGATTGAAGGCTTGAATAGCCCTGGATGGAGTGGGGGGTTCATCAAATGTAATAAATGCCATTGAATATCACCAGAGGCAGTAATATTGCATATAATATGTCTTGTTCTCATTCATCCATATGTACTTACACGAAAGCATAACCAAACCGAACACTGTAATGAACCGTGGATACATTCAGACTAGATACCCCTAGGCAGCCAAATATCCACGGATATGCAAACCATGAAATCACAAGTACGTTCAGGGAAACAATCTACACAGACAAACCAAGGGGGGCTAAAGCTTGAAATATTTCCACAGCTGGGAGAAATGATCCCATCCATATCATTACCTCAGTGTCATGTGATAAAAAATTAAGTTGACCAAAGTTCAGTGCTAATAGGGGGCAGCAAAGGGTGACGTGCTGTCCATTAAGTTTGGAGGCATTTCTTTGAAGATGCTTCTGTTGCTGAGATCAGCAGTTACATAATCAGTGAAGATGAGCGAGCCAATGCCTCTGGCAGCCATACTGGAGGTGCCCAAACCATAACACACCCTCCACTTTCACTGATAAGAGGGGGAGCTTTTGAAATCACAAACTGTGATTTTCGTGGCAAACGAGAGCTTTGCATCTTACAGTGTAGCCCCTGTAATTCTGTTTATGAAGTCTTCTGTGGATAATAGTCATGGACACATCAATGCCTGGATCCTGAGCAGTGCTTCTGATCTGTTGGACAGGTGTTGTGGTTTTTTATTAATCATGGTGAGAATTATTCAGTCATCAGGATACAGGTCCTTTCTGGGCCCTCTAGGCCCTTGGCGATTACTGAGGTCACCAATGCTATCCTTCCTCTTGGTGATGACCCAAACAGTTGATTTTGGTAAGCCTAAGGTTTGGCCTATGTCTCTGGGTGTTTTTTTGGCTTTTTTCTTTAATTGCTCCTGACCCAGAAATTGATTGAGGTCTGCCATCTTTAAGACCATTCAAATCCCTTAAATATTCATTCTAGGAGCTAGAAGTAGAAGTTAGTTAGTTCGTTATTTTATTTTTTTATGTAAAGCCTGACATATAAATGATCAACCTGTGGAAACCAGAATACCAGAAAACAAATCATGAAGATTTGTCTGAAATGTTATGGTGGCTTAAACTTGGGGGGGCCTCACAGCAAGGAGGTCTTGGGTTTGAATCCCCGTCGGCCGGGGCCTCTCTGTGCGGAGTTTGCATGTTCTCCCCGTGTTCGCGTGGGTTTCCTCCGGGTACTCCGGTTTCCTCCCACAGTCCTAAGACATGCAGGTTAGGCTGATTGGAGAGTAAATTGCCCGTAGGTATGAGTGTATGAGTGAATGGTGTGTGTGCCCTGTGATGGACTGGCGACCTCTCCAGGGTGTATTCCTGCCTTTCGCCCAATGTATGCTGGGATAGGCTCCAGCCCCCCTGCGACCCTGTTCAGGATAAGCGGGTTAGGATAATGAATGAAACTTGGGGGGGCATGTATAAAAAGTGCTGTATGTTCTATATGGTGAAACCAAAATGTATAAAAATACACTAAATAAAATCTGAAAATCTGTACTTTACCCACATTAATTATTTGATTACCAACCTAGAATTGTGGTGTGCAGAGGCAATCAACAAATATGTCTTTGTCCCTAAAATGATGGAGCCCACAATATGGCACAGTATGACTGACCATCAGCCTGCCTCTGGGGAGAAAATGTGTCAGGAGTGCATTCCTGCCACTGCAGTGTCTGGAACGCAAGCTACAAGCTATAGCCTTGTTTTATTAGTTTCAGCCTAAAAAGCAGTAAAGAAACATGTTCTCCATGTCTTCATTTGACTAAAATGATTGCTCACCCTAATCCTCCAAGGCAAAGTGTGGAATGACAGACCAGGGCACTTTGTTTTCACTTAATTTTTCTCCTATACAAAGTTGCAATCAGAGTATGTTACAGAGATCCACCCCCTGCTGATTGGCAGAAAGAACCTTCAGCCTCACAAACATGAAGGCAAAATGGTAGGGCCTACTCCTGCTGGGGGTCAGGAACCAATGAGGTAGTAAATTGAAAAGATCCCAGCATGTGTAGCTGTGGGTCTGGTTTAAGTTAGAAAACAAGGCCTTCTCTGTGTTTCAAGCCCAATAATGTTGCTTTTGGCACTAGTGGATTACCCCCTTTACTGGAATGGATTCCAAACAAGGTCTCATCAGGAAAAGGCAGCATGTTCAAAGTGAAAGAAAGTGTTGGGGGTGCAGTACAGTAATGTACAGTAAAATTATTCATGTTAAATAGATGTCAGGTTAATATATTATGCATGCAATTTTATAGATTTACAGTGTTATTGAAACAAATCGACATCACTACATGCTCTCTCACTTAATGTATATTTCTTGTTAGAATCAGGTTAGAAAAAGACATGTTGCATGTATACAAATCAATACACTCTAATTCATAAAAGATATGAAAGGAAAATGACATAGATTTGACTTGTGCTTGGGTCTGACACCATGACTGCCAGTCCCAGGAGAATTTCACCATAAAAAATAACTGTGTGCCCCATTCCAACTGTGACATACATCATTACTTATCCTGTGATGCAACACAGTCCACAAAAGTATGGATATGATATTATGAATATTACACAATGTCAGAGACTTGAATGAGTGATTCTCAGAGATGACTAACAGTTTAAAGGCTGTAAAGGGATAGGCTCATATAGATGAGTTAACCTGAGTGACAATGTGGTCATTTCTATAGAAACAATGTTGAAGAGCAGGTTCTAATGCAGTGCCCTATAATAATGCAGGACACTGCGGTTGTGCCCTTTGACAAGGTAACTAGAGTTGAATGGCAAATATCCAGATATAAATTGACAGTATAAAAATAGTTTATAGGAGAGTAGTGTTCTACTCTGGGTTGTGTAATTGTAGTGTTAGGAATATATATTTGAAAATACTTTGAGAAAGACATATCTGGAAGCTTTGATTTCAAGAAAGTATAGACACAAAGGCCCGATCTGGAAGTCACTGTCCAATCACTCCATCCTCCTGTCTGCCCTGTCAGCAACGGGCATCTGTGGCACAGCCCTGGACTGGATTGAGTCCTACCTCTCTGGTCGCTCCTTCCAGGTTGCCTGGGCTGGTTCGGTATCGACACCTCGGCCCCTCGCCACAGGAGTTCCCCAGGGCTCAGTCCTAGGCCCGCTTCTTTTTTCTCTTTACACTCGCTCCCTTGGCCCTGTGATCACTGCACATGGGCTATCCTATCACTGCACATGGGCTATCCTATCACTGCTACGCGGACGATACCCAACTCTTCGTCTCGTTCCCGCCGTCTGATACGCAGGTTTCAGCCCGTATCTCTGCTTGCCTGAGGGACATCCAGAGCTGGATGGACAACCACCATCTAAAGCTCAACCCAGGCAAGACTGAAATGATATTCATCCCTACTAATACCTCTCCCCATCTGGATCTCTCCATTTCCCTCGGGGATACCACACTCACGCCGTCACCCAGTGCAAGGAACCTCGGCGTGGTGATGGACAGCAGACTGTCCCTTTCCGAGAACATTGCGGCGGTGACCCGGTCTTGCAGGTTCTTCCTATACAACACCCCCTACTCGACCCAGCTCCTGGTCCAAGCGATGGTTCTGTCCCGCCTGGACTACTGCAATTCCCTCTTGGCTGGCCTCCCCGCATCCGCCATCAGACCCCTCCAACTTATCCAGAATGCAGCAGCTCGTCTGGTCTTCAACCTTCCCAAATACTCGCACGTCACCCCCCTGCTTACTACCCTACTGGCTGCCTGTCATGGCTCGCATCAAATTCAAAACATTGGTGCTAGCCTTCCAAGCAGTTAAGGGGTCTTCCCCAGCTTATCTACAAAAAATCATCAGACCCTACACCCCTGCCAGACCTCTTCGTTCAGCCTCCACAAGCCGCTTGGCACCTCCCCCTCTCCGAACCTCCACCTCACGCTCACGACTGCTGTCTGTTCTGGCTCCACGGTGGTGGAATCTAAAATGAATAAGTATGTTGCCTCATAGTCAAACCAGACCCTTTAAAATGGTCAAAGTTTCCTGGAACCAGCAGCTGTAAAAGCTGTAGAAAGAGCTAAAGATAGATTCTCTCTCATGTTCTTTTTATTTATGATACGGAGAATCCGCCCCTTTCTCACCCCCTACTCGACCCAGCTCCTGGTCCAAGCGATTCCAAGATAGATTCTGTCTCACGTTCTTTTTATTTATGATACGGAGAATCCGCCCCTTTCTCACCCCCTACTCGACCCAGCTCCTGGTCCAAGCGATGGTTCTGTCCCGCCTGGACTACTGCAATTCCCTCTTGGCTGGCCTCCCCGCATCCGCCATCAGACCCCTCCAACTTATCCAGAATGCAGCAGCTCGTCTGGTCTTCAACCTTCCCAAATACTCGCACGTCACCCCCCTGCTTACTACCACTGGCTGCCTGTCATGGCTCGCATCAAATTCAAAACATTGGTGCTAGCCTTCCAAGCAGTTAAGGGGTCTTCCCCAGCTTATCTACAAAAAATCATCAGACCCTACACCCCTGCCAGACCTCTTCGTTCAGCCTCCACAAGCCGCTTGGCACCTCCCCCTCTCCGAACCTCCACCTCACACTCATGACTGCTGTCTGTTCTGGCTCCACGGTGGTGGAACGAACTCCCCGTTGAGGTCAGAACTGTAGAATCTCTCCCCACCTTCAAACGCAAGCTGAAGACACACCTCTTCAAGCAGCACCTCTCCCCATCCCTCCCTACCTCCCTGTGAACCTTAATTGTTGTCTCTGTGACTTGCTTTCTGTATCGGTATTTTTTAGTTGGCTAGGTAAGCAGTGTTTTGATAGTTAACTTTGGTCACTTTTGCTCTGTTTGTTTGTTTCTTGTTTAAAAAAAAAAAAATTTAAAAAAAAAAATTGGCCCTCGTACTTATCTTTGTTGTACAGGTAGCAGTTCAAATTGTACTTCCCTCTAGGGTCTTTCAGCGAACTTATCCCTGGTTATGGATATGCACTTTGTTGTACGTCGCTCTGGATAAGAGCGTCTGCCAAATGCCAATAATGTAATGTAATGTAAAAGTCAGCATAACTGATTACAAAATAAACTGATTTACGTACATCTATTGCAGACACACCACCACACTGCAATTCTCAGTGAACACTTGAGGCGTGCTCTAGCAGGGTAAAATGAATTCAAGGCAATCAAGAAATAAAAGGAGTAAATAAAAGATGAACTTCAAATTCAATGTTTAATTAGAAATGCAAATCAGACTTTTATTTATAGTATATCCAATGAAATCCAATAAGCAAAAGGTATCATAAATAAAAAGAACGTGAGAGAGAATCTATCTTTAGCTCTTTCTACAGCTTTTACAGCTGCTGGTTCCAGGAAACTTTGACCATTTTAAAGGGTTTGGTTTGACTATGAGGCAACATACTTATTCATTTTAGATTTATTTTGCCCACAGTAAATGAACAGATTTTGCATGGAACCCCAACATGTTTCTAAAGGTTATAGTACATCTCAGTTTGCCTACTGTGTGGACAGTGTCTAATTGCACATGTCATTCACCATGATAGTTAAGTCTGCAGTGCAGGCACAGTACACAGTTGCCATTGTCCCACTGAGTGCAGATTGGGTTTATGTCCCCAGGGTCCCTTGGGTTACCATTACTTTAGTTCCTTCCAACTACGTACCAGGTTCCCAAATGCAACATGTTATTTTTAGGCCAAAGACTCTCCTGATTGGAGGCTTGCAGAGAGCAAAACAGGCACTGGCTTTCGGGCACCTTAAAAACCAGAGACATTGCCTCAGAGGAGAGTATGTGCTTCAGCTGCAGGGTTGCTTGTGCGGATATCTACAGTGGTGAGTGGAGACCAGTAGTGTCCAAACTTTGGTTTTAGATTCACTATCCACTGTAATAAAAGACTGCATGCCACTGGCCCTTGCTGGATTACACACACCGCAGCTCTAAAGGCAAGACTGCCAGTTCCAAAATGGTGAAATAAGGACTGCAGAAAAAGGTCAACTGATTTTATATAAAGATGTTGAACAAGCTGAAACAAAATATCATAAAGTGATGGAAAAGGAATGCTCTCAAATGGGGTGGTGGAGCCGAAATAATACCACAGAGCTTTTCAAGAAAACACACACTAAAATGAACAGCGATAGTCTTCAAATACTGAATAAATATTTTCTGTCCATGAATTTAAAAAATAATAAACACACCAAAAGATTCCCCCGAAGACACAGGATCAAAACCTTCTTGCCGTTTTTTTGGCTGGGCAGCCCCAAGTTCATAAGATATTCATGTTTTACAGCTGCCAGAGAACACAGTCCCTTATTCTTATACTTTGACTTTCTCTACCCAAGTAAAACATTATCACACCATGAGGCAGATCAAGTGAATGCAATAATTCATGAAGAATAAAGGTTATGGAAACAAAATCTTCACCTACAGCAATACAGAGCTGCTCTGAGTGAACAATGGGGAACTAAAGTATTTGTGATATACATGGAGATATACAGTATATCAATGTCACATAATACTGTATTCCAGTTATTCCCACAGAAAATAACAAAATATCCAAAGCTGGAAAAAAGAAGGTAAAATAGAATGAGGAATAAGACAGTCATTTATACCCTTTTTAACAGTTAAAAATAGTCCAAGGAAGATCCCTGAATTAACAGTAAGGCAGGAAATGCATACTTTGCGGATGCACACTTTGCAGTATGTAACACACTGACTGTGCAGTGTCATGGTTGAGTGAAGAAGGGGGGGGGGGTGGGTGGCCTGAGAGAAGGAGCACTTCGGAGCAGAGAAGAAACACAGGTAGAAATTTGGTTCATTACCCTGACACTTTTATGGTATCTCAAGAGCCCTAGGCAATCATGAACTACATACTATATCCCTATAGTATTCCTCAGCATTGACAAGGAATTTATTTTCAATCTCAAACCTAGTCTGAAGTTGAATAATTGCACCATCCCATCTAAAGACCCAAAATAAAAATGGATGAACTTTAATATAAATGAGGCAACGTGGTGCTCCTTCGGTGACCTGCTCTGTGCTTCCAAACTGGACACAAAAGCATGGGTTCAAATTTCTCATTGTGCTGGAGGAGAGATCGGAAACTGAGGGGACAGTAAAACCACTCTACAGTCAGGATCCCTCCCTTACAGGGTTCAATATTTTGTCAACCAAGTCTACAGTCAGCACAGAGAGAGGTCTGTACACACGCCAGCTCTCCAGAAGAGTGTAAACAATCTCCAGTCCTCCACACTGCCCCTTTTACCTTCCTCATGTTGGACAGTTTGGATACTCTGTTATCAGAGTGTTTTTCCAAGGACAGTTAGCCTTCTCGCTGTCCACCCCATGCCTCTGTGTATGTGTGTAGACCCTTACTGTGGGTGTGGGCTCACAGGCCGGTCTCTGCGTGGCCTGCCCAGGGTCAGTGCAGGAGCACGGGTAAGAGCAGGGGCAGCAGGACAGTGGGCAGCCAGGCCTGGAGGCCGGGGGAAGCCCCTTTCTGCTGTGCGGGGTCCTTCCTGCCACAGGACTCGTCCTTGTAGCCGCTGTAGCACTGGCAGCGGAACTTGTTGAGGTAGAGCGCCCTCTCGATGGGGTCGGGCTGACCCTTGACCTCCAGCTTGTCGCCCTTGCTCTGGATGGTGTGGCTGAGGGGGCTGAGGTGCAGGTAGGTGTCGCTGTCGGGGTGCTGCCGCAGGCAGCGGCCGTGGGAACTGCAGCGCAGACGGCTGCAGTGCTCCGCCGCCGTGGTGATGTTCAGCAGGTACCTGCCCAGGGGCC
>NC_083769.1:33593800-33653800 GCF_963514075.1 Conger conger | reverse complement strand
TGGGAACCTGCATGTTAATTGGGTTACATGCAATGGGCCTGCACTGGCTGCAGTGAAACCATGGCAACAGCTTGTCTGATGGAGTGTAAAAGGAAGTGGAAAATGACTGCATTCTTGGTCCATGACTGGGCCTACTCTAATGTTGCAACTGGACATTCAATATTTAGAAAATAGGATATGTGAAAAGAGGAAAATGTTGACACCAACAGAAATAGGAAAATAAATGTTTTGAAATGTGTAAATATAACATTAGGAAATCCACTGCATACTCCATAAATATAAAAATAATATTATTTTATAAGATTGTTTAAAATGTAGAGTTCAGGTTTAGCCTCCAGCAGGAACACTTATCGGACTATATCCCTGATATTGGCCCTAAATATAGTATCCAGTAAGTCTGTTCAGACAGTTCTGTTCTTTTCAATACTAGCTCTTATGCTCCCACTTTTTCTGCCCAGTGCCAGAATAAATATTTTATATATTCTGCTCATTGCACACTTATACATGTACCTACACATGACCACACACACTGCCTTGCAAATTCCTAACTTTCCTGTGAACATATTTATTTGTCAATGTTTTTTATTTTGATTGTTTAAATTAATATAATCTTTTAGCGTTTTCATTTTTGCTGTACACTTTACATCTGTACACCATACACTTGTTCCTACAAAGAACGATGAATTAACTTAATGACATCTAAAATCACCTCTAAACACCCTAACAACAGGTGGAGGCAAAAAGAAGCCCATTGCATTATTACAACATGGAAGCAGCAATATACAAGCTGCATGATGTAAAATATTGTAAATATTTTTTTCATTGGCAATAAAAATTGATTGAGAAACCACAAAAGGCCTTCAAGTAAATTAAAAATCAATACATTTTCAAAATAAGAATTATATTGGTCGATATGTTCATAACTAGTCAAAGGAACAATAAACTAAGTGAATAACTTCATGTGTGCACAAGAAGAGTCTCACCTCTGTCAGTTCCGTCAGCTCATTGGCGTAGGTGGGTCGGGTGTAGACGAAAACGGGGCGAGCTAGGCCATCGCCCACCAACGCCAGCCGCATGCCCTCCTTCACCCTGTTTCGGACAAACTGACGTCCAAAGAGGGTATTACTGAGCACACTGCCCATGTAAATGGAAGGGTACAGGGCCGTGCTCTCGGTCCACAGCCAGGTCAGGTGGTCGTTCCGCGCCACCTCGGCGTCCGGGCAACGCCCTATGTAGTTCTCCAGGCTGTTTTTGTAGTCATGGTTGTAGCAGTCTGGAAACAGGTAAAAACCCCACAGTTGCTCAGAGCGCAGGCTTTTGGCCAGCCTCAGGGTCTCCAACATGAACTTCTTGGCGGACATCTCAAACTCCTGCAGACTCACTTTGGCCACCTTCTCTGGGGGCCAGTCAGGGTTCTTCTGGGCGACGAGGTGGCGGGAGTGGTTGCGGTAGATATCCTTAGTGTCCCAGTTGCGGATCCAGAGGGGACGCCACTCCTCCCAGTCAATAACAGCCAGACCCTTGGCCTTTGATTGCCGAATGTACTTATTCACCCCCTCCGGCATCTTCTTCAAGTGTGCGGTGAGGCTGGCGATCTGCGGAAGGCCACCATTCACCGGAGTGCCATCTTTCTCATAGTAAGGGTACATTCCAAGCCTGTCTTTGTAGAAAATTGTAAGATTCTGCTTGACAAAGCCTTCATTGGGCGATGCTACAATTTCAAACTGTTCCCGGTTGAACCAGACGCGAAAGCGTGGCCCGCAGTCCTCAGTTGGGATGTTCCAGGCCAGCAGCACAGGCTTCTGGGAGAAGAGAGGCCATCGGGTGGGCTTCAGCTCCTCTGCCACACAGCAATCCCACATCAGCAACAACACCAGCCAGGGTCTCCGACCAGGCATGAGCCAGGGAAAGAAAGACATTGCCTCTGTGACAAAATAAATCTACGAGGTATGTGGCTTCTTCACTGCCTGTCTTCCTGTTTAAAAAAAAAGCAATGGAATTGAGCTGCAAACTTATAAATGAACAAAATTTAACAGGAGCATGATTTCCTCAGCCCTTTTGACCTGGAGGGCCAGCCAACGTGAAGAAGAGACTGAAAGGACGTAGCCTTTACAGTTTTCGGAGGGTGTTAATCCATCAGACTACAATGTCATGACACAAATGTACCTTATCCTGTCATCTACGCGTTGTGTAGGTCGTCGGGATAGAATTCATGTTTCTCATTCATCCTTCCATTTTTTACAAGCAGCTCAGTAATACGAAACTTCACACGGATGCTGTACACACGCGCAACACAAGAGGCTATAGCAATTTATGTAGTGCTGTCGCAATAACTTTGAAATTAGGGAAGGTTGCAAATTTCAGAGAAACGTGGTGATATACATTCTAAAATAGATACGCCACCTTGAAAATTGAATGAAGACTTGCTATTCCAAAAACAGAAAATATTACCTTGAATACGATGTAAACACATTCCCGGTGTATTCCCCATATTCCTCGCCACGCTGGATTTTTCAAACTAAAGAACTAGAAAGCAAATAGGCTACATGCAATCAAGAAAACATTAAACTTTTTTTCTTTTCTTTTTTTTACATCAAATTGCGCGTTAGAAGTAAGGGTTCTCCTGTTAGATATTAGTATTCCTACTAGTGTTTTATTTTTTCCGTTTTGTATTTTTCTTGCCGTCCCTTCGTGACCACATCCTCAAGGCGAAATCGCGCAGTAAATTCAGCTACCTCCGCTTCTGTTGGGCAATTAAACGTGCTGTAAAACCCTGCTTGGGCATGTTCCACAAGTCATGAAAGGTGGAAGCGTTTGTTTTATGTAAATTACCAAAACATGTAGGTCTATAACTACAATCAAGGTACTATTGCATAATATCGGCATTGTTGATACTAACAGGCTACATATGTTGCAGCGTCGTATTGGCTACTTTTTCGTTACTTTTTGCTTGTAAGTAGCGAGGTCTTCCATGAGATCCCCTTTAAAAACGCAAATAGTTCAGTCCATCGATTTCGCTGCCGGGGATTAAGAATATCAAGCATAGCTACTACCTCCAGGAGTTTATAGCAGTTTTGGGACGCAGTTACTGTGCATTGTTAGCGCACGAGGAATATATACGGAGCTATTGCTAGTAGCTACTTTAGCCTATAGAAAAGAGAAAAAGATTATCTTGTGAATTATGACACGAAATCTTCTATGCTTATATATAGCCTTGTTGTCAGTGAGAAATAAAACAATTCTAGACGTTTTACAGCTGATAAAAAGCTCTCTACACGTGGCTTTTATTGATAAGTGTAAAGCATTTACGATTACATTGTATTTAAATGTTTCCGCTGCTGCAGACTATGTTCTGTCACAGACAATTTGTGTGCATCTGCACTCGGACATTGTCATCTGCCACACATCTGGTGCAGCTCCATTTCAGATTTCATATCATAGGGATTATCCCTATACTGTCAAACTTTTTTCCTCAAAATATTTTTCTTAGTTCTTAGAGTTAGAAATTCCTTGTTGTATATTGTATCAACTTTAAACAATTTAAAGCATTTAAAGCATGAGGATCCTGAAAAATGTAGGAATACTCTCCTAAACAAATCTGAAGAAAACAATAGATCTTTGACCATCTAAGTGGCACATGACAGACAGGAAATGGCCAGATCTTGCTAACAGGAGGTGGTCCTCTTCCTGTGCTTGCTCTGTTCCTTAATGTGTTCCCCCTGTTCCTTCTTTCTAAGCAGATCTAACTCACCTGGTGATGTCATTCTGAGAGAAAGGGAGAGGGGCGCTATCCTGTTTAACCCCATGCTGTCCCCCCTTCCCCTCTCCTCACTGAGCTGACACCATCTCAGTAGTGACCCTCCACTGCCTCTCTGCCAGGAAGCCAGTACAATGAGGAGGGAAATTAACTCACCGGCTGCTACTCCTGTAGTTACAGCCTGACACAAACTGAATGAGAAAATGCTTCAGGAAATCATATAATATGAGGCGTACAAATCTCAACTCATATTAGAGGAAACTTGCATGAGACTAAAGTTTTATTTTAAGATGTTTGCTTAAAGTTTAAATTCAATGTCACAATGAGCTTTGCCGTTTTATCAATTGTATTTATCCATACAAACATATTGTAGGCAGGTTCCCCGACTGCTCCATTAGAGAAGGATGATGTCAGAGCACTAATAGATATCTGTAAGCAGGTGGGGCCACCAAACTTTGTCCAGCCTTGAGAGCACTGAATAGTGGAGCTTCTGAAAAGCACAATCTCTAAACAAGGGGTTTCTATGACCTCTATGACCTCTGTTAAGTTTTTTATATCAGTATAAAATGTTTAAGAAGTCCAAATTCCTAAGTGGAAAAAAAAAACATATCTATGGCTCCGTTGTTAACCCACCCTCTGAGAATTCTTAACTGTCTTCAGAAATATCTCCTTTCAGCTACAGCCAAATTAACCAGTATTATATCTGCCAATATTAATAACCCAAGTGTGTTATCAGCTCCATGGCATTAAAAATACAAGGCACAAAGAGGCAATTCAGGAGTTCCAAAATGTATATTTTCCATTTTATTATTTTAAGCCAATCCTTTTCCCTGGAGAGGAACATGGACTTGGCCAGCCGGCTACATTTATTTGTTCAGCCATTCAGCATTATTGTTATGAAGGAAAATGCTAGTAACTAAGTAGGGTGGCATCCTGTCCAAATTCTCCTTCAGACATCTCATCTCATATTTTCAAAATATGAGATGTGCAGGGAAAAATACTCCACATTAGGTTCAGTAATTTGATAAATGTTCAAGATATTTACTAAAAATGGGTCTGGAAACAAGACTGGGGACATTGCACAGTCCTTTAAATGGAAAATATGAGCACTGAGTGGTGATGCAGTTGCTTAAAGGAAATTATAATGTTAATTCTAATGGACAGGTAAATGAAATACAGATCCATGAAACTGTTCTTGATTGGCCAATATGTCTACATTAATCATATTGTTGATGTTTTGAGTCATTGAAAATAATTACTCACAGTGCTTTCCCCCCCACATTAGTTAACTTAATTTCCCCAATCTTACTAGTTTCAGGAAGGCAAAAACCCCAAGGCACACTTTCTTGCATTATACATCATTGCAGTAATGTAATGTAATGTACTTACTACAGCTAGCTCGGCCACCAGTCAAAGATGGTGGAAATTAGCATGACAATCAGCAAGGACAGACCGATCTCTCTCTCCTATGAATGAATACTTACCAGCAACAAGGCAGATCCAGGGTGTTTCACCAGCTGTTGGGAACATCTGCCTTTCCCAAATTAAATGTTTTGGTATGTTCTCCTGTATGCCAAATAGACGTCTTAACTCTCAGAGCTGACAAACACCGTCTTCCAATGGAGGCCAGTGAGGCAGGGTGCCGGCGTTTGAGAGTGCACACACCCCTTCAGCGTTCACCAACCTCGCTTCCCTTCTGCAACTCCCTTCCTCTGCTTCCTGCCAGTACTGGAGGACAGGAAGCTCGTAACAAGGGAGCCACTGGGGCTGATACACCCAAATCACTCCCTTACTGATCAGCGGCCAGTGGCAGAGCACAGCCATCAATGTGGCTTCCTGCCTTCGCCATCAGAATAACTAGTTTGGAATTGGAACTTCAATGAAACCACTAATTCAGACATTGTTTTGAATCATATCTGATGACTATGTACCTCAGAGTTGGACCAGAACACATGGGTAGATGCCCATTGCTATACAAGCATGAATGCGAGGACATCATGTCATCAGGTGTACTTTGGTATGCAAGACCCAAACCAAAAGTATAAAAGGTTAGTGCATTAGTGTTTCCAGAGTAACTTACTATATTGGATGCAGTTGGGCTGTGCTGTGAGGTGGTGATACTTGGGGTTAAAATAAATAAGCATTTCTCTGTTCCCAGCTATGAATATAAAAAAAGACTTGGTACAAGGGACCTGAAATTCGCCAGCTTCCTCATTGCTTAGAAACTACACTGGCATAAAGCCAGTGATGACTTATCAAAAGAGAAAAAGCACAGTAGCCTTGCACATATTGAGACATTCTTTTCATGAGATCATAATCCCATTTTGTATGAGCAGCCCAATTGTACTGTCCCTTGCATAAGGAAGCTACAAAGATGGGGTACCTTTACAGTCTTACCCACAGAAGACAGATGGACTGAGTGAAGGAAAACAATGTACAGTACATAGAACTCACCGGCCCTAGCTGCAGTGGCACACACATAAATAGCACTTCGTTTACGCTGACACCCGTGACCCTCGCAGTGGGAAGCAGGGGCAGTCAGACACAGCGGGGTTCCTGGGCCTGAGGCACGCAAGTATAAGCCAGCAGGCTGGGGCAGGGGAAGGGGACGGGCCGTCCTATGGGTCCGGGGTCCCAGGGCCGGCCCCCATCTGCCCCACAGGAGCCCCCGGCCAGATCAGAGACACTGAGGCCGTCTCCTCCAGACACGAGCGGGCTGGAGCGTGACTTCAAAGGCCTTTCGAGACGGAAAACAGCCAGATCGAGGGTAGATGTTTGCAGAGCAGCCGCAGACCTGACCTTTCGGTGGGGCCCCACCCACATTCTGTACAATTAGCGGCAGCGAGGAATGCGCTACAGCCCTGGAAACGACACGGCCTGCCGGTGCGTGACAAGGGAGGGGGGAAAATAGGACTGTAAGTGAAGTGTAGATTAAAATAATAAGCTAAAACAATCCACCCTTCCCTTTCTGGGCTGGCACACGGAGTCCTTTAATGCCTTTGTTTTCTAAACATACTGTCCTCCAGGGAACTGGAGATATGCCGGAATAATTTTGAGTTAGGAAATAGGAGAACTCTAAATATACTTTCTTACCTACCCCTGCCTAGAAATATGTCAAAACCACCCTTTTTAGAGGCTATCGTTTTCATTTTTCTAAAGCCTAGCCCTCGTTTAATCATAATACTGGTTTTACGTGTAGACCATTGTGGTTGTAGCTGAACTGAATTAAATGTCACCTCTGAAAAAATGGGGTTACTCTTGCAAGTTGGAGCACATCTCAAAAGATTAACATGGTAATCGCATGCTTACAGAGACCATCCATTTCAACCCCCTGCTGCACTGCATAACACAAGAGCCCTTACATCAGGAGGTAGTTGCAAACACAAATTATACACAAACAAATAAAACAATAGAGCAAAGTAATTCCCGCATTTCCTGGGCTTTCAGATGTGAAATTCCCTCAACGTAAAAGTAAAATGCTGACAGGTTACTGGAAATTGTTTCCCATGGAAAGGGCTTAAACTTTGGCCAGGAAAAAACCTTAAGGGACCTTAAGAGGCAATCTGTTTGAAGGCAGTGGACTGTTTCCTTTCCCCCCTCCTGGCATCTCTCTGTGTACGTCAGCAACATCCCCGTCCAGATAACACTTTCCATGTAACCACCCAAGGCTGTCAAGCCTATTAAAACTGGGAGGGGGTTATCATACCCACTCTGAAAGAGTGAAAGGGAGAAAAAAAAGAACGGAACGAAAGACTCCAGGACAGCAGTGCAGAAAATGAGATTGCCGGTACAGCCTCACTTAGGTATGTAGCAGTTCATCAACCCTTTACCCCTCACTCCACTCCAGATTGGCCTGTGTTCGCTCTCCCCTCTTATTCTCCACTTAGCCCAAGATCTGCTCCACTTCACAATGTTTACCGAGTATGTCTTTCTCCTTTGGTATGGAGGGAAATAAACACTGAGCAAATAAAGCACACATTTTCTTTACTTGAGGACTTTCTTTTATTATTTTAAAACAAATAAAAGGACAAGAAACAAAATTAAACCAGTATTCTCATAACTTAAAAAATAATCATTCATAAATATAAACAGAACTGATCTGTATTATCTACATAGATGGGTTAACGCCCCCGTCACCTCCAAGATATGCAACATGTACAGGAGGTGCTGCTTGTGGTATATACACTTATACAGATGGTTAGATGACAATTTCCTTGGCCAGGTTGGTGGCTGTAGGAACATAATTGCACAGTATGTTCAAACACAGTTTGCTGAAAGATACCGTCGCCCCTTCAGACAAGACTCCCACTTTCACAGCCATGATAGTCAATCTCAGCACACTTTTACACATTTAGACACTAGTGCATAAACTTTGAAATTTTAAGCTTGAAAAAAAGACTCTTGGATCTCAAGACAGTAGTCTTGTTTGTCACTTGATCTTGATTCAAGAGTCCATTTCTGCTTTTCTTAAAAAAAATTTAAAAAAAGAAAAATAAAAAAATAAATGTGGTAGCCAGATGGGCAGCAGGCTTTGGTTCACAATGAAACTGACAGGACAAAAAAAAAAAAAAAAAAAAACAGTTTGGAAACAGAGTTTATCCTTTCCTAAGCTGTCATTAGGATCATTTAAATTTGGTGAAATTCATTTGCCACAAAATTGCTCAGTAGACATAAGTGGTTGGTGCTCTATCACTGGCTGACCAAGACACAAAAAATTTGCTTCTTATAAAAACATATATCTTTTCCCACAATTTACATAACGCAGCTTCTGTACAAAATGCCTCCAACATTACCGGACAAAAGCAAGTGCTCTGATGGTGTCATGTGATGAGCTGGAACATTCTCTGGGCCATTAGCATCGCTCACTCCAGCCCAGCAGACACTCAGCCTAACTGCTCTACTACCACCACATCCACTCAACTAACCATCATTAAGATCAACTTCACAGTGAATGCAGATATCTACTGTACATTATGGGAGGGGAGAGTGTGTAAGGGAAAAGGAGAAAGGGAGCTTTGAGTGCAGAAGGCACTCACCCTTACAGGACAGCCCACAGAGAGAAAGTAGCCTACTCACAGTATAATTATCCCAGGTCATCTGCTAGCAATTAAAAAGACACTGTTCACATGGCTCTGCACAAAAGTACAATTCCATTTCCTAGGGTGGTTGTGTAGAATTTAAGATACTGGCATCTTTCATTCCCTCAGGAAGTTGATCGGGAATAAAAATGGCGAACAAACTACAGCAAGTCCAAACTACTAGAACCAAGCTCCAACTGTGTGGAGGGAGATAAGAAAAATCGTTGCAGCACTGGAGTCAAAACTATTTTCTAAAGCTAGAAAAAAGAAAATGGGGGGAAAGAAAAAAATGAAAATGAGGGCCAGGACAAGATATATATATTTTAAAAAAAACAACAAAAAAAAAGTTCACCAAAAAAAAAAAAAAAGTGCCAAAAGCCTGACAATTTCTAATGCAGCACAACTGAACAGCCCTGAAGAACAAAGTTACTAGACCTGACGAGGTAAAAACTTATCGATCAGCACAGTCAGCATAAGGATTTTTCCAAATTGCATATTCTCCGCTTCCCAAAAGCGGGCCAAGACTGAAACAATATTTGTGTCATGCTCTCCCCATCAACTCTACTGTACAGACAAACTGAAGGCCAGCGATTCTATAGCCCATTCAGCCCTGTCCGCAGTCAGTACGAGTCCATTAGCGCATGTACCCAGGGTGTTAGGAAGAACACTCCTCTCACCTGCTACTCAGAGACATCACAGCGGAAAGGAATTAAGAAGCAGGAAAAGCTTCTCTCCTGCTCGTAACTCTGAAGCCCACAAGTAGTTTCTCATCCAATCCAGTGACCAATGGGACTAAAGGACAGGATTCCTGAACAACAGGAATATACTTTCTCCAACCGAGAACTGGTAAAAATGCCACTTCCCAAAAGACATCCAGGCTTAGAGGAAGCCCTCAGAAACTAACAGGAATTATAGATGGCCACTGCTGAAGTATGGTGCACACATGCGATGAGGAATCTGCTCACTTGGAGATGACTCACTCACAATGCCATACTGTGGCTGAGTGTTTTTGGATTTGCTTGTTTGAACACGCTCCAATTGGCCATGTGCAGAAACTATACATACATCTACACAACAACAACAACCATCTCTGCCAGTCACACTGCATGTGAAAAGGGGATTTTTACAGCTATGCTCAATCAGATCCTATACAAGAAAATGGGCTGAAGAATATAAAGTATATATCCTGGGGGTGCATATTTCAGATGTACCGAGTTCAAAGATAATCTGTTCAGAACACTGAAAATACACACTGGTTTCCCATTACTCAGACCTGATGTTTTCAATACGAACCTGGAAAACTAACACAATTAATCTGACCTTTCATAGAAGAATGGAAATTAAACTACCTGCCCTGTATTATCATGCTGGCCCTCCAGGTAGGGAGGATATGATATTAATTTCTTGCATGCTTGGTTTTAAGGGGAAATATTCAAGTGGGATGTGGGCCTGGATTGAATGAGCAGGTAAACACACTAAAACCCTTCCTGACATCAGCGAAATGCTTGCTTCTTAATGCCCTCCTGCAGATTTGATAGTGTTAAAACAGAAGCAATCCAAAATGCTTGATAAATGTGAAGGCAAACATACATACATACATACTTTTCCAATTATACAGGCTCTGGAATGCTAATCTGAAAGCATCTCAATGTACTTGAGACCATCTCTTTCTGTCGGACTGTCAGTTCTGTAAGCACTGAAAATAAAGAATAGGGCATTGGCCAATTTCTACATCCTAGTTAAGTCACTATATAGGGAACTACTGGACCATTGGAAACACAGTCCAAGTCAGAGTAGTCAAGAAAGATGAGCCTTAGAACATGCTGTAAACACACTTTCACATTTCTCAGCATGCACTTCCATTCTGGGGGAAAGCTGGGGGTGAGAGGGGACCTATCTGCTAAAAGAACCTAAAGTCCAGCGTGAGCTGTAAACGAGACCTTTCCAGACTGACCACTGGGCACGACGGACTGGCCGTTAAGAACAACGAAGGGAAACGATAGGGGCACAACCGCACTCGTGGGCTCAAGCAGAAAAGCCCACAGACAGAGGAGATGAGATTCAGACATCACAATCGAGATGGAAGTGGCCGGTTTGAAAACTGACAACGCATTGGGCCCTCATCTGTCACCCCCGTGTGGCATGATGGTGCATTGCACCTTTTTGAGTACTGCACTGATTATAGCAAAATGTAAATGATATGGAAATCCTAATTTGTTGAGATTTTTCTGAGGGGAAAACAGTTTGATCCTGAAATAGTGATTGGAAATTATTTTCAGGTAATAAAGTCATAAATTATCGGAAAGTTTTTCTTTTTTTTTTTTTAACTACACGATACACTATGCTGGAATGAAAAAGGAAATTAGTCATATCTTCATCTACCATCTTTGATTAGGCGATTTCTGCTAGAGACCATCTTAACCACAGGAGGCCAAACTCAAACCAAAAACACCTTAGTGAGATTCTTTGGGAGGAAACACCTAGTAATGCATTAGATATTTCAAATGCATTCCTTCCTCAAGACAATTGTGGAATTAAATTCAAATCCTTATAAAAAAAAAACAGCCAAAATAAAAAAAACTTAACTGAATCCCTTAATAAAACCAAAGGGACTTTGGGTAAATGTACAGCTATTTGTGCATCTGGACAGCTAAAACTAAGGTGAGCTCACCTAGATCTAAGATATTACAACTGACACAAAGTGATTTGAAATGCAGAAGCAGCAGAAATATTTCTTTCAGGACCACACCATGCATGACACAGTCAACACACACATTTCACAAGGAGCTGAGAGGCTTTAGCAGATATTAAAACTGGGCTTCAGACTTCCCCCTCCCTACCAAAGGCCTAAACCAGATAAGCAAGATCACAGCTTTGAAAAATCACACGCAAAGTGGCAATACCCCAACACGTTTAAAAATAGGAGCTGAGCAGGCACTAATCAATGATTAAACATTACTGTTGGAGCTGCTCAGACAGTGGGGCAGAGAATGGGGGACAGTGCAGTCTCTGGGGCCAATTCGCCCAGGCACGGCCAAAAAACAGCACCTGAGCTCAACAAACATCAAACACACATGAAATGTGCTTACTTACAAACATGTCCTGGTGTTGAAAAGGCCAGCTCATCAGCTTCACACCTACTACTGTGGGTACTGCTTACAGCTATGCTCTTTCTCCATCTTATAGACTATCCACCGAAACGCAACCTCAGTACTGTCCAAAACCAAAAGAGGTGCCTAATTAAGCAATACACACATTGGGATCCATTACATTACAGAGAGGCCAGACTGAACATGGCTGGGACTTAGAGAAGAATGGTTTCATGCAAGAGCAACCTTACAGAACAGGGCTGTAGTGCGTAAGGTCAGAGAACTGGATTGTATATTTATTGTCTATTCTTTCTTCATCTTCTTTTACCTCCCCAAATCACACTCACCCATTAAGCTGGAAATATCCACACTAAATCCCTTCATTGAGCATGTTGTTCTGTTCCCATAAGCTATGCGAAGACAGGAGCCGTTCGGCTCACTGTGAACCCTTCTAACCACACGGGGGCGCTGTAAGCCCTCTCTGAGGAACACCATGGTTAGAATGAAGTTCAGGATGACAGGGGCTCAAAGGGAGAGGTGGAGGGGGCGAGGGCGGAGTTTGTCAATCGCTGGCCTTGGCCTAGTCTCCCAGAAGGGCCTGGGCACGTCACACTTCACACAGAACAACTGGGAAATCCACATGGATCCGGGGGTGGTCCAGCTTAACAATTCCCTGCAAACAGAGCGCAGAGAACATAATCACTGTCGTTGCAGTAACTGGTTAAGGGCACAGAGCTAGAATTAGAAACATAAACCATAAAAACACCATTTTATTTTTATAAGTGTTTTTCATTTATGTTCCAAATCCACAATTATTTGCACTCTGTATTTTCTGTCTAGAATGACTCTCAAACCAACTGCTAAAATACACTGGACTGCCAAGCCCTACATGGGAGCAGCTTGAAGTATAGTTGATTCAATAAACAAAATTGTAATCAGCACCAATCATACAGGCCAAGTACATGTGATACAGGTGGAATGTTTTTTTAAATATAAAGATTTTTTTTTTTTAATCGTACAGAGCTGAAAATGGATGCAAGTGACCTTTCATTAACTGACAAACACTAGTTTCAAGTCTGCCCCTGAAGACAAAGACTGCTCAATGGTCTTGTACAGTACACAGCACACCAACACTGACCAGCCACCCCTACTCACCTGAGGTATTAAATTCTTCTGAATCCTCTTCAGCTTTGCTCTCTTGCGCCCATTCTTTGTCACAACAGTTTCTTCATAGAATTCGTGAGCCAGGTCGCCATCTTCATCATAGTAAAGAGAGCTACAAACAAAATGAAAGTAAAGAGTGAATGGCTTTCATGTTCTCACTCACGAGAGGCATGAACAAACACGAGGGAAATCAAACAGGCCTAAGTTCTGTTGCATTATCCAGTAAGAATGATGTGTGAAATGTAGGAGTTAAGTATTTCTAGTCATGAAAAAAGATTTGCAAAACACAAAGTCATACCAATGTGGAGAAATGCTTTTTTGTTCTCAACTGTATGAATCATCAAAACCGTTCCTTGATACCAGCATAAACAACATATTTTGCATAAGGAGAGGGAAATCCACTCCTACCCGTTCCAGCAGTAAATCTATGCTTCAGGAAAAAGAATCCAAGTCATGAGCTGACCATGCCACTGGCATAACTTACTAACATTCCATCTTTTACCGCACTTTTACTAAAGTATTGAAGGTATATGAAAAGCGAGTCCTTGAGAGCTGTAAAATGCACTACGGGAGTGATTGACAAGGTGGCCTGAAACCACCTAAAAAGGAACAGAGGATTTAATAGATATAGAACAAATGCCGGTGTAAAATGTATTACTTAGAACGGAAGCGGAGGCCCCATCACGCAAAACCTGACTAGATACAGACAAAAAAAATAAAAATAAAAAATAAAACAAAAAACAAAAACGTAGCCTCAGATTGACTCGGACTGTTGGAGCAACTCAACTGGGAGATGCATCGCGTTACTAAACATGCATCTATATTTACCTCTTTCTTGTAAACACGAAAGGTGTAGCATTTCGGGAACCTCTGAACTTCGCCAGCGACTGTTCGTTCCCCTCATTGGCTGGATCATTGCCGGAACCTGAGCCGGCAAAAGGCCAAAAGCCTTTGGACTTGGAGCCACTGCCTCCCATGTTCAGCGCCGGAACATAATTTTTTGTCGTAAGTCACCAAAGAAGACTGTCAGACTAGCCTAAATACTCTGAAACTCTGTCAAGCGTTTAAACCTGAAAAGAGATAAGAAAATAGTTAGCCAGGACATATCGGTGATGCATACAAAATACGACCAACATAACGTTAACTGGGAATAATGTCATACTTATTGCATCACTCACTAATCTGCCTGCAAATTAAGAAATATAGGTATGGCATATGATGTTCGCATATACACGTTAGGTAAAACTGTAGCAGTTGCATAACTGTTAACTCGACACATTTGATACATCTGATTCCTTTTTCTACACTGCTGGACCTCAAATCTAATTTGTACTATACCTCTTTCAAAGGCGTCACAATCTGCAGACGTTAGCTAGGTAGCAAAGTTACTGTCAACTAGCCTTCTTGCGATGCTACACTGTAGTAGTAAGTCACTATGCTAGCTAGCAAAAGCATCGTAACTCCAGGCTTCGCACAGGTAAAACAACTTTAATCCAATGTATTTCCTGAGAAAATCTAATGACAAAGCCTTATTCCCTTTCCATTCACAGAACTCCACCCGTCTGATCCCAGATTTTATGCAAGTTAGCATGTGGCGTGCAGGCTTCCCGAGATTGACAACTGGCTAACTACTTCAGGTAGCTAACTCTAGCGCACATCATCGCAAACCTGGTAGCGAGTGTTTTGCTAACGTTACACAGCTAAGATTAGCTTCATTAGCTAGCTAGATATATAAAGCTAGTTAGCCAACTAAATATGGAAAGAGTACCAGCTTGTGTCACCTGGCGAAGATGGGATTCTATCAGCTAGATAACTCTTGAATATTTTAGCTAACCACCCAATAACCCCACTAAGGCCTGGTAAAAATCAGGTGAAGCATCATATAGCTGATCAGTGTTTGAGAGTGAGCTAGCTAACTGGCTAGTTTGTTAGTCTAACTAGCTAAGCAGCAGCGTCACCTGGCTAGCTAACGTTAGCTAATTACGATGCAATATTATATCATACCGATGCCATCTGCTCGTCTTTATTACCGTCGACGCCGATATTATGAACGTCCACAAGACTTCTTTAACGTTACCTAGAATTAGGTTGCTAGCAAGGTAACGTTAGCTAAATAAAATACGGACCCTGCTTGAGCTCCAAACGTTTCTGTCCAGACTCAACCAGATTGCAACTAGCATAAGCATCACTGTAGCAGAACTGTAGCATTAGCAAACTACATCATTTCCGATTCCTGTAAACCGTGTCACGTGACAAAGATATCAGGCGCTTGCTCGTTTCTTTCTTGAAATTGGTAGTGTAGTAAATGGAGTCATACGGCCACCAACCGTACTGGAGTATCGAAAGCACATTCACTGTCAGCGGTTAACATGGGCAGCTTCGCAAAATAAGTATTTTCCTTTGCGCTGCGTTTAACATTGATTTAAGACACTACCTAAATGATGAATAGATTTAGACCTAAATGTTTAATACTTTTAACATAAAATTTTTTTTAAAAATATCTTTACAATTTTATGCAATTAGAAAATATTTGGCTGTGTAACTTTCCATTGCACAACTAGGCTACAAGCTCATGCATTTTGAAATAGAAAATATAGAAAAATAGAACCTAGAAATAGGTTCTTCACATATTATTTTTAAGAATTCCATTCCCCAGATTTAACTGGAGGGTTTCATTCTATATGGACAAATGCCTGGCAAAAAGGTTAAATAATTGAATTTATTTAATTAAATGCTATAAATGATAAATAAATATTGAATATAATTTTTTTGTCATAAATACTATATCATTTTGTGCATATACCTGGATATTTTTCGACTAACCGCTTGAACCTCATGAATGTGGAAAAATAATTCAGGTTACATGTTGTAAATAAAAATTGTTGATTTGTAATTCCTATTCCCATCTGAATGGCCAGGCGTCACATAAACTTGCTACCTTACCTTTACCATGAATGGTATACTAGTTTATGATCTTAGACATATGCTCCTGGTACCAGAAGGAAAAGGCCAAAGGCTTTGAATGTACATTACATGTTGTGTTCCGTTCAATGTTTTGTTACGACTAGTAAGAAATCATATTGTTTTGTGTAACTTTTGTGTTACAAAGGGAGACTATTTTTAACACATAGTTGAAAAGTAACGCAATCTGTTGCCCTTAACTATACATGAAAGGGTGTTAAAGACACATTATGTATTGTTTTTAACACATCTGTTTTGAGAGACTAGGCTCTTTAATGCCACCCTCTTGATGGTTTCACACCTGCACTGACTCACTTTGACAGAGCATCAACTCATTAGCAGCAGTCAGGCTAGCCATACCTTATACCCCGCCGTGGAAGATCAATGTGTCTGATTGAATCAACTCTGGCATTTCTGCATTTCTGCATTCCAAACTATTGCTGGGACACCTGGATGTTTTGTGTACATAAGACTATGGCCTCCAAATCAAGGCCTCTGCTTCTAACCTTCGCAAACAGCAGATATGATTGAAGAATGAGTAGAACAGTGCCTTACAGATGTTGGAAAGGTCGCATTCTGTTACATTACAGTAGTTGACTTGTTTGGGAGTATACATTTAATGGTATTAACAGCATTATTAACCATTATCGCAGTAATGTACATTGCTCACTACACATGTGTAAGATGCAAAACTACAAGCACTGTAAAATTGCTGTCCTCTCCACACTATCACACTGACCCAAAGAGAGTTAAAGACACATTTTAGGTGGGGGGGGATTCATTTATTGTGCACATTCTCTAGAAAATTTCACTTAGAATTTTATAAGAAAAACCTTCAAACAGTAAGTTAACAGTGAGAACAGAAAAGAAACAGAAAAAGTTGGGAGCAAAGGAGAACCATTGACAAATATAGAAGTAGTTGGGGGTATGGGGGTTCTCACAGAACCACGAAAAATGGATAAGTAATGTACTGTGATTCCATCCCCAAATAGAAGTAACGGAACATTACAAAACGGTCAAAAAAAGGAAAAACAGTACACATACAGAAAGGTGAATACAATGCATTAGAGGTCACAAATGTCATAGGTCAGTCATACTTCATCTCACAACCCTCATTAAAGGAATGAAGGTCAATTCCACCCCAACCCTTTAAAAGCACTAGTTTCCAGTTCAGCAATGCCTAGGTTTAGCCCTGGCAATTAATGCAATGGGGTCAGACTTCACATCCACACATCACACTGTCAATCACAGAACTGTCCCAATACACTCCTGTCACTCAGAGTCCTACAGGGTCAGGGGAGGTGCAGGAGAAGGGACCAGGTGCTGACATTAACAGCAGCAGCTTCACAGCACTTGTCTGTGCCACTCCAGTGCAGCAAACAAATGTGCATTTACATTAAGTGCTGGAGGTGAAAGGTGAGTCTACCGGGGCTGACACAACTGGGTACAGCTAGGCTCCACTAAAGCCACAGTCTCTCTCGCTTGCTCTCTCTCTCGCTCGTTCTCTCACAAGAACAACTCATTCTCTCTAGGTCGAAGGCACTTCATGATTCTCACTCTCTCTCTCTCTCTCTCGCAGAGGTCTGGCACCAGTGGGGTGCCACTGCCCTGTCCTTACACACGGTCAGCTGGGATCTTTGGATTTAGGGGTGACAGGTGGCCCTGTGGAGGCTCAGCCGGGCGTGCTGGTGGCCAGCGCCTCGCGCATCTTGTCGCGCGCGCGGGCGTAGCGCTGCACTATCTGCTTGACGTGCTCCTCCTCCTCGCGCTGCAGAATGCGCATGAAGTTCCGCAGCTCGGGCACGGTGAAGGCGTCCCACTGTTAGAGAGGGGCACACAGGCGAGTCAGACACGTTCTTTTTTTTCTGGCAGGAGAAATTAAAAGCTGGGAGCTTGTGGTGTACTCACGTTGACCTCTCCCGTCTCGTTCTCCTTCAGCACCAGACTGAGGGCCTTCTCATTGGGCCCGGCGCAGAGACGCAGGAGCAGAGGCCGCTCATCATCCCCCAGCTTCCGCAGGTACACTGAGAGAGAGAGAGAGAGAGAGAGAGAGAGAGAGAGGGTTACACCTTACACACACACACAAGCTCTACCTACACAGCCATTAGAGAGAGAGGGAGAGGGTTACACCATACACACGCACACAAGCTCTACCTACACAGCTATGAGAGAGAGAGGGAGAGGGTTACACCATACACACGCACACAAGCTCAATCTCCACAGCTATTACATTATATTACATTACATTAATAGCATTTGGCAAACGCTCCTCCCCTGGAGCAATGCAGGGTGAAGGGCCTTGCTCAGGGGCCCAACGGCCCACTAAAATCAAGTTAAAGTAGGAGTGAAACCAACAGTGAGGGGAAAGAGAAAAATCAAAACAGAGGAGGGGGAAGCACCAAAACACACACAAACAACGAGAGACAAAGAGGGCGAGTTTTCACAGAGACACACACAGGAAAGCACCGCTCGCCCACTCAGAGAGCAGTGGGAGAGAAGCTCTATGGAAACGGTACACTCAAGCATCCTGGGACACAACAGAGACGTGACACTGCAGCAACTGCAAACCTTTTTAAAATCACATCACACTCACTTAGCCAGCGCTATTAGTCATAACCACTTACAAAAATGGAGAATATCAGTGACACCAACTCGAGAAGGTCCTTGTACAATCAATACATGTAAATTCACAAGGGTTGAGGATTTAGAGCTCCGAGAACATGGTTATCTATGCCTTCCTCTTCATGTTGTGCTGAGGGCAGTGCCATGCGTGGTATTCTGTGCTTCAGTGTGGTTTGCTAATGCGCCGGATTAGTATGACTGGTGACAGGTTACTGCAGTGTTGGTGTGGCAGCTGTTGCTTGTCAGCGTACGTATGGGATGAGTGGCCACGGTTTAGTGTGCCATTTCATAATGTTCCGGTATTATTCTGATGAAGGTCCGGGCCCGGTGGACTCACCTTGGTCATGGCGCTCGCTGCGCTCGAACAGGGCGAACTTGCGCGGGTTGTCCACCACGGTGAACTTGTTGAGCAGAGCCTCGATGACCTCGCGGGCCCGGGTTCTGGAGCTGATGTGCAGGTGTTTGGCCGTGTCCTTGGGCAGGTAGAAAGAGGTGCGGCGCTTCACCCCCGAGGGCCGCCGGCCCCCCTCCTGGGGCGGGGCACTCTTACGGGGCGGGGGGACAGACACGGGCCGCACCAGCTTAAACTGCACCCTGATGAAGCCCGTGTAAGAGCCGTCTTTGTTCTGCAGGAGACATCATTGACACAGACATATGGGCCTCGGCGCAGGACTGGAATCGTTCAAATGCTCACAATGTGTTGAAAATGTTTGAAAGAAATCACACATTTTTAAGAAATACTGTAAGGTTTGTACATGATGTGTGGTATCACGAGGACATGCAAGTGTGTGTTGTTACTCACAAGGGCCATGAAAAGGTTGCTGTTGATTTGGGCATTGTACTCCTTCACTTTCTGCTCGATCTCACTGACAGACAGCTCTTGCTTCCTCCACTCGATCTGTTCATCCTGACCATGAGAGAGAGGACACACATTTATTCAGCAACCATTCACACCTGAAGCCATTATTCATTCGGTCACTGGACTGACAGTGAAACAGACTAAATCTGCCAAATTCTCTCTACAACTGACAAGCCACAAGGTGTCAGTAGAGGGCTTTGCTTTGGGCTTGCAACCTGAGGAGTGGCGCTTACTTCCAGTTTCTTAAAAATTGTTTCATAAAAAGCAGTTGGCAACAGAAACACATCTAAATTTTCCACCACTAATACTACAAGTCAACAACAGGACAAAAAACAAAACAAATGGAACCTTCCATTCAGTTAACAGTTAGCAAAAGTATTCACACTCAATTTACAAAACTCAAAAACATTCAGCTCCTTGGCTGATAAAAACAGCACTTGAATTTTGGCTAGCTAATATGAAAACAAAAATATTACTGGGGTGCTGGTTCTTTTAGGTCTTCAGGAATCTCCAAAAATAAATTTGGTGACCACATATTAAGAAAGGTTAGTCGCTCCCAGTAGAATAGAAAACATAATTTCTCTAGGGCTTGTATCCATGATACAGCCTTTTTGAGGCCTTGCTTATTTACTCAACCCTGCTTTGCATGCTGGTATTGGTCCCAGAAGACCCCGGGTGATTATATGCGTACGCAAAAGGAAACGAGCATTGTGGTCGGTTAAGGAGCAGGAGGTCACTGAAGAAGCAACACGTGACGGAAAACACGCACGCACATGGGACAGCACTCAGTAACACGTGTACTGGGTAAGACTAATGAGAGCTGAAAGCAAGCAAACGGAAGGAAGATGAATGTAAATTAAAATACCCCAGAGACTAAAGCCCATCCCTACACGTCATCTCTGAGATCATTACACTGATCTGCAGCAGGGCTAAAGCCTCCTGTCTGAGAAACTAGCAGAGATGTTCAGTTACTCGATTCTAGGCCGCAGGGTATGTTGTGCTTCGTACACAAACATAAAATGGTTACTGTAACATGAGCAGCCTGGTCTCTCCACTCTTGTCTAATGGCACAGATGTCCAGGGCCCTGTGGGTGCTGAGAAACGTCTCGTGACACTCCGGTCAGGCGCATCAGGTTAAACCGCTTCCCCACGCACGCACACACACATATTCATAGTTGTTTCATTCGTCACTGTTCACAACATACAGCAGTTACTCTCAACAGACAATGCAAATTCAATACTTTTGAAGAAGGCTGGATTGATTACATTAAGAGAATGAGAGAAACGACTGCATTACCACATTCACAAAAGACAAAAGAGTCACAACCACAACATTCTGTCTACGTGTGTGTGTGAGGGGGAACAAATCTTCTCGAAACTAAATTCCATTAAAGGACTCTTAAAAGACATTCAGCCTAATTTTAAACCAACTTTTTAGTGACTATTGTTCAGAAAGGAAACGACGGAGCTTTAATTTAATCTCTGAGGTTTGGTTTACAGCACCGCCCCAGGCATTGCTGGGGTGGGGGGGGGGGGGGGGGTTTGGCAGGGCTCCCCTGGGGGTGTGTGCATGACCGTTCCTGTGGTGTTTAATCAGGAGCGGGGGGAACGGGGTCAGCGTGAGCCCCGAAACAGCACTTATCTCCCCAGCAGCCGCCTCCACCATCAGCCACCAGATTAATGCTGTCACCGGATCCCCTTTCTGCATATTTCTCACAAGCGTGTTGTCAAGAGCAACGGCCCCCTGACCCCCTCTCCCCCCGCCCCGGCATCGCGCGTGTGCTTTTATTAAATTTCCCA
This sequence comes from Conger conger, assembly GCF_963514075.1. Lineage (NCBI taxonomy): Eukaryota > Metazoa > Chordata > Actinopteri > Anguilliformes > Congridae > Conger > Conger conger. Next base: position 33,632,470 of record NC_083769.1, on the reverse strand, counting down.
ACGGGAGGGAGACAGACACGGCCTGGGTCCCCATTCATCAATGTCCACCATGGCAGGGGTACAATTCACACCTCCAGGCAGAAAACTTGTTATAACGATTGAAGTCTTCATAAGAAAGCTCAAAGAAATGTAAAGATACTCTAAAAGCTCAAAAAATGGAAAGATTGTACAAGAAATCAAATTTGTAACCTTTGAGCCAACACCTTCCCCCCACCCCCAGCAAGTCTCGCATCTTGAATCTATGAAGGTAAAATGCAAAAAGATTCAAACTGTAGTTCAAAGCAGAGTTCAAAGCTGAGCTGTAACATTGTGTACGCTGCCAGATCTGACAAGATTTTGTTATGAGAAACAGTAACACAATGATAACATTTACTTGCTTTTTTAAGACTCAGCACAAAACAGTGTGCGAACACAATGGAGGTCCTGTTCTGGAGCCATGTTACATTCTTATGATAGTGTGATAGGCCAGGAGTTCAGAAAGAGAGCAGAGAGGTCGGGTTAGCCTTTGGTGTGTGAAACTAACACAGCCGCCACATTCTGATGACCCAAACATGAGCCTCAGCTGTCCTGCCTTCCCACACTGCAGCCAGCGAACAGACCCCAACTCTGCACACAGCCAGGTGACAGTAAAACACTGGCTTCTTGTGAGGGACTGGCATTGATAACACAGCTGCCGTAACATAATGCAGACATGCTATTTCAAGGGAAGTGTGTTTACTGGCTGGTGACTGTACAGAATGTCTGCTGTCTTTCCCACTTCCTGAACACATGTGCGGCCCTTGCTCAGATGGATTACGCGGGACTTTGGCGTGCCAGACTGTGAGAGTGCATTTGTTGATTTATATACAATCCAGGGCAATTACCCCAGTCATGAAATTATACGAAGGCTGGATTTGGCAATCTATGCGGAAGAAAAAATAAAAACAAGATTATCAGTCGGGTAATACGATAAAACATTTCACCACATTATTGGCCTGCCAGGACCTTAACGTGTGGCGCAACTACGACCCCATATCCCTGAAAGAATTCTGTAGAAGCTTACTCATGACAGTGAATAAGGCTGAAATTTAGTACAGCGACTCATGGGGCCTGGCGGGGGAGGGGGAGGAGGCATTTCCTGCATCCAGACAGCCGTGGGGGCACGGGAGGGGTGGAGAAGACTAGAGAGAAAACTACACTCACAGTGCTATGCCGGCAGTCATAATCCACTCCTTCCATACCACATATCTGTGTATATCATATTTGTATGCCACTGTCCAGAATCAGACTACTGTACAACTAAGCTAAAATGGTGCACATATTTAAGCAGCAAATCAGGGGATAAATTCCAATGAAATACTCAATTTAACTCTCTAAGTCTCTATGTTGGGCTATGCCAGGAAGCAGCTCAATTAAACCCCCCTTGGTTCTCGGTTCCTATTTGTGGAAAATGAATAGTGCACAAGCAGGCAGAGACAGAATTTCCCATCTCTAGGTTGACGTGGAGATTAGTATTTTCATATCTATCACACATGGCTATGATAATTCCAGGGCCACTTTGAGTTTCACTTAAAAGGGAGACAAATGTACTGTAAGGGACAACAAAATGGCTCTCTAATGCTAATGCAGGTCCCTTTAAACTACTTTCCCATCACAGAGGGGCAATAAAGTACCCCTGTTTTTGTTACTTCTCCCCAGATTTACAGAGATGATTCCCAAAATGTGTCTTTCCCCTCCATTCAAATCAAGCCAGATTATATCCTTCACCAGGCAAACATGTGTAACCATGAACCTGGCAACTAAGCATCTCATTATTTGAGGGATGATGGGTAAAAGCAACTAACAATCCCTGAAATGTAGATTCAATACAAGCACAGTTCAGATAGCTACCAGTCAAGAAAGCAAAAACAAGCATAATGCTGATCTAGTTCCACCTCCCAGCCATAGTCCAGGCCTGGATATACCTTCCTGCTCACTCTCACCATAGTGCTCTCGTTTTCTACATCTATTTAAAGCCATTACAGCAAAGCAGATCCACATGCTGTCTACAGGAACAAGGAATGTTTTCACTGGAATGTGACCAGCCTCAGTGTGAGGACAAGTCCAGATAGCAGACTGTAAAACACATGCTATCTCTGAGGGTTCCCACAGCATGTGGTAAACTATCACAATAGTGCTACCACTGAGGGTTCAACCGGAACGGTGCACATGAATGTTCTATCAGTCAACTAACTTGATCAACTAACGATTATATTTCAGTCAATTTCTTACTGACTTTCTATACTTGAGTAGGTTAGTGGTAGGTATGACACTTGACTGTATACCTTACCTTTTGCTATAATATCTCAGAACATCAATCTTACTCAGCTTCACATAGCAGACTTAAAAGAGATAGTGCCGTGCACTGGCTTGTTGTCTGAGCCCCCCAACCCACAACTCCAACCACCACTCACAACTTTCCTGCCCTCACTTTCCCACAGTGGATCTGAAATCCCTGTTGCACCAGACTCCACACTTCCTGCCGGCCAGGCTTAGCAGAGAAGTATGATGTCATTGGCATCCAATCAGATTCCTTGGCTCCTCCCCAGTCCAAAACGAGAAGTGCCGTGCAAAACTGTGCTGTTCTCTGCCAAGTTTGAGGCTACTGCATTCCATAGCTCTCTGAGTTAATGTAAAAATAGCGGATCATACCGCCTTTCTCACCCTCCCTCTCCCTCCCTATGCCAGAAACGATCACAATGCCTCCCTGTGTTTTACCATGACGTGTGACATCCATATAAATTAGTAACGGCTAACAGTTACACTGCAGTTTCTGTCAGTTATATGGCTGTATGGAGGAGCCCCTCGGTTAAATATTCAGGAGCCAGGAGCTAATGCATTACCAGGTTTCTGTTGCGTTAACTCTCAAAGTCAGAGGTGAGCGGTAATCTAGTAATCGTTTCAGGTTAAACATTTTTCATGGTCCCCTCCATACGGTCACATCTCCCAAATTCACAGGAGAGAAGGAAAATCCAAAGTCTGTGGCCTAAAAGCAGCAGACACTAAATTCAAACTCCCACATGTTGACTCTTCACATATGGCTGTGAAATAAAAGACACTGGAAATGATATTTAATACTTCAACAGAGAGATGGATCTACCTTTCACTACACTGCTATATGGCATGACCATGAAACAGGATAGTCCAGGGACAGATGTGTGTCCCTTCCAAAAGCAGAACAAAGCCCAGCTTCCCCCTGCCTGCACAGTGCAGCCAGGGATCCAGACCGGCAGGGTGGATCTGTGCTTCCTTCCCCTGGCCCTGGCCTTTTCTCCTCCAGTCCTGTGCAGCAGAACTAAGAGGAAGGCCAGGAAGTTCTCCAAAGTAGAGTCAGCTGCATCACACACACAAGTGTCAGCCAAACCTCACCTTCTCCCAAAAACAGACACAGGACAGCCTTTCTTTATTCTCTTTATAAACTTTCACAGTAAGTAAGTAACCCTTTGCATTAAAAACTGAGACATTCCCAGCTGAATAAACATACTACAAAAAGACAGGCTATTTTGGGAAAGGAGGGAAACATCACTAAAGCCAACACTTTTAATAGCTTCTCTCAGTCACCAGAAGAAAAAAGAGAGTAAAAAAGAGTGCATATATATATATATATATATATATAAGAAAACTAAATTAGAGAAATAATTTTTAAGTTTATAATATTTACAGTATTTAGGATTGAAATGAAATACAGATATCACGACAAATATCACAAACTGCTGCCACATGCAAAGCCATCATAGCTTTACTTTGTAAAGATAACTGGCATTATGTTCATAGGATTCATTTTGCAGTGAAACAGAATGATTGAGTGTAGCAGATGTCCCTGGAGTGAGTCAAGAGGAAATGGCGGCAGTCTAATAAGCAAACACTGAGGAATGTTCTGTAATGGTATAATATAATAATTATACGTCTGAACTTGCATTTAAATGCATACAGTTACTTGTTGGGAAATTGTGTGTGTGTGTGGTGTGGTTGGGTGTCATTGACAGTATTTGTGCATGGACAGAGAAGCAATGGCGGGATAGCCACGAAACACTCTGTGAGCGGTAGGCACTGGGATCTAAAACTCTGCTTGAAGGGAAGAGTTGTCAACTTTAGGAAGAAATAACAAGATTAATGAAAGATTTTGGAAAACGTTTCCCTTTTCTGACAGGATATGGGTTCAAGGCCAAAAGAGGAAGTAGAGTCATTATGTGCTGGAACAGTGGGTGGGGTCAGAATGGACACAGGTGTGCTAGTCTTATCACCGCCAACCCATACGCCCCACCCGAAATGACACACAGCCAACAGTTATGGAAAGAGGATGGAGAACTTGCCACAGGAAACGGTCTGCAGGAAACACAGGGTAAACTATCTATGGACGAGCTAGGCAGAGTGGATGGATTACGCAATTGTTTATAAATGTACAGACAAAGGACACTGGAATCACACCGAGATCTTGGTTATTTATAAGTGCACAGGCTCAAATTCAGGCAATTAATCCTGAGATTTAGACCTCCCTGCACGGCTTTAGCTCAGTCCAGAAAACAGCCGATGCTGTCTTCAGCACAATTCATTAGATCATAAAAAGACTGACTGCATGCTGAAAGCCAAAACGACCACTACAGACTCAGAGTCATTCAGCTAAAAAAGAGATTCCACACTCATTAACCTGATTACCCTTGCAATTTACAGGACAGTAAATATTCCAGTCAAGAGATCAATATACAATCAACTGGAAGAGTGCCTAATGTTAATTGCCACTTTAAGCCAGACTGAGAGATCACAGCAAGACTCTCTTTCAGAATGGCGTCATCGCTGAAAACGGTGAACATACGCAGAAACTCAACAACTGTACGATAAAACGGAAGCTGATCTACCGGTGATTAATGAAAAAGCTGGAACCAGTTCTCAAGCTTATTACTAGGGCTGATTACAGTCATTTAGATCAAAACTAGATGAAAGCGTAGTGAAAGCCTGTGTTTTGATTGTGGTGGATTCTGTTACCAGAGCGGGATGCAATATTCTTCTCCTCCTTGTTGACTCCCTTCCCCCAAGGTGTTACTTGGACAATGTGGGGGGTCATTTGTCATTCGCTAACGCGCTCAGGCGAGCACATGCTCCCCAAAATGACAGGCATTACCAAAGCCTTTGAACTGATTCAATTATATCAGCACGTGCCAACGGCAGAATTAAATGCAGGGGGAGGGAGCCACAATCTGCACTGAGAGTCCAAACTGCCAAGTAATACAATTGCAGCGTGTATTACTCAGCTGTCCCCTCTAGCACAAAGGAGGAAAATGAAGTTTATTTCCAGTCCAGGACCCTCTGAAAGGCATCTGATCGGTCATGATCACCACACAATAATCCTATAAGATTTTTTTGGTAGGGAGAGGGGGTATGAGAGGAGGTGCAATCCCTGTTATGAAAACAAAAACAAGAATCTTAAGAGTGTGTCATACCTGAATAATGGAAGACCAGTCACTCACAAAAAGGAACTGAATCATGAGTCATCCCTAACTGATAGTGCAAGAGCGAGCTTAAACATGACTCATTTCCGAAATACAAGCCTGTGGGTGAGGGGCAAAAACTTCTGTGGCTGATCCAACAAAACATTGTAAACAAATAAAAGCAAAGGGGGAATCATTACTAGAACTAATGACACTGGCCATCCCTACAGTTTTCTACTAACAAAATGCATGGGGTGTAAATGATAGGATATAAATGTTCTTCACTGGATAATATACGCAAGAAACTTGTGCTGACATAATTAAAACTTTATTTTCTATTAAAAATATATTTGTTTTTAAACTTGAACATGAACTTACCACTGTCATTGAGTATGAATTGACATAGGCCTAATGCAACACATTGTGCTTTGAATGACATTTTGTAATTTAATTGAGTTAGATAAATTGAACCAAGGCAAATATTTAATCAAATATATATCCTAAATTCTTAAAAGCTGCAAATTATCCCTTTATTACAGCATAAAGAGATGTCAGAAAGAGCCTATCTGCAAGTGTGCATATGCTGTAGATGTTTTAAACATGACATGCACTGTAGGGTTATCAGGAAGATGAAAGGAAGTATGGAAGGAACTCATATCAATGCAAATTAAACATACAAAATAAGGCCTTTATGTTAACCATCAGTAGTATGATGCAAATTAGGGAAATTAACCATTTGAATAATGTGAGTACTAAATTATATACCTCCCCCTCCCCAAAGGCGTTAACAGCTGTTGGGTTAACCCACCACAACAAAATCATTGTATTCTTTCCATTATGCGTAGGCCCTATTTTAACATATTTTAAATGCGTCTCAAAGATCATTTGGTCTTGTGCGGGGAGACATGGCTCATTTCGAAATATAAAATAACAGTAAACATATCGAAACAATAGCAAGACGTCTGTATTTCACTGTTTTCTTTTAGTGCTGGCCTGTCTCACCTTCTCTTTCTTGGGCTTGCGGATGAACGATGTGCGAGCGGTAAAGTATTGCTCGAATTCGCAGTCCGAGTCCTCCTGACTGCAATAGCCGCTGCTGGTCGTGCTTCCCCACGTCATCTCAAAAGAAGGGGTCTGATCTTCGCCGCCGCCGGCACTCATTGCCTGTGTATACTCTCTCAACTATAGCTAACCGGCTCCCAACTTCAGTAAAATAAGTTGTTGCAGAAACCTAAATTAAAAACGTCAACTTCTGTTAGCGCGATAAATAGCTTATTTAAGGCTACTATTTAAATGGATAGGCTATACAATATAACTCGGAATGGAAATATTTGAACTGAAAACGTAAACCAATAACCTAAATAAAAACAAAATATACAATGACGTGTCTTTAAAGCTGTTTACAAAAACTACCAAAGCTCGATTACCTTCCTGGACGCTCACTCTATCCGAACGCACTCACGTTGAGAACAGTTAATTGTCGTAAGGATGTGGGTTTACAGTCGCACCTCTACCCCTCCCTTGTCGCCCCTCCCCGGCCGTTAAGATTGGAAAATACACAAGACCAGGAAGTCCCCTCCCTGATTGGCTGCATAAGTAAATTCCAACTCCCAAATGACATCACACCCCACCCTTTTTTGAGCCACCGCGTGGGGATTTAACTCTATAGTGGCCGTTCATCTGAAGTGAATCAGAAAATATTGAAAGTATTGAAGCATTGAAAGAACGTGATGCAAATAAGGATTATTACAAAACAAACAGACTAAAAGCCTACAGTAGACCTTAACATAAAGTTGTACTGTAAGGACAATCTGCAAGACAGAGAGATGTGAACCAGAACAGTTCAGGACAACAGTGTAGTCCCATCAAATTGCAGGTTACATCTGATTAACTGACTGTACAGTGCCAATGAAACAAATCTGCAGCAAGAAAACAAGCCTTGGTGACAAGATTTTAACCATACAAGAGCTCTTACTTTCTGCAATAATCACCCCATATGCATGTTGTCAAATGCAATGGCCTTTCCCCTGCACAGATCAAGCATAACAGGGAGCCCTGAAGTCCTTTAGCACACCTCATTAACAGTCAGCTGACCAACAGGCATACACTAATGTTAAATTCTGATAAGCTTGGAAGAACTCATCACCCTGAAGGCCATTCTCACAAATTACATTTGTGTAATTTCGTCTCCACCTTAAAATAAGCAACCGATTCAGACCCAAGAAACCAGGTGAGGTGAGTTAACTGTGTAATCAACGGCTTTCATTGATCAATTAATGCCAAGTAACAACGAAAGCCAGCACACCCATTGGCTCTCAAGGAAGAGGAAGGAGGAAAACAACTGTGATTGGCCAAAGCACCTGGACACCTGCCACAGACATTTTTAGTCAAAGTATATACACACATAAAATACACTAAAATCTTTGAGCCTGGCAACAGAAGCTAATGGGACATCTCTATGGTAAAGAATCAAAATAGAATGCATTGTATGCACAAATGCTGCATGTTGCAATCTATGGTCTTTCTCAGGCAGCCTATTTGAATGGATGCTGAACAAAGAAGACTGCAGGTTGATTAACATAGTATGATACAGTGTGTATGTGTTATTCACCATCATATTTCTATACTCTATACATTATAAGACAGCCAGGGGAAGCCAGACTGAAGGAAATGTGGAGTTCCATGATGTCTAGATCCCAAGGTCAGCACTCCTTTGAAAAGAAGGTGTAACACAGTCACTGTGGTTCCCTGTGCTGGCCGCCTGCCTGTGTCCCTGGTCTGACCTGGATTGCTCGATTTGCACAGTCCCATCATGTTGCTAGGTAACCCCATTCCCCCTCTGGCTTTCCTTAAAATGGTATTGCTAGAAGGTCTTAAATTGCGACTGGCCATGGCATGGCATGAATAGGTAGGTAATAAAATACAGCCTCTATGTGCAGATGGTACATCGACACGTGTCTCCCTGAACCCTTAACCCTGATCCCAGGAGACAATTGGGGGTCACCCCTTCAATAATCCCCCCCACCACCGCCACCCCGATTCTGCAAGGCACAAAGAGGAGACCCCCTGTTCTATCCCAGAGTGTGAAAGCAAACAGCATGGGGTTATTACCCTTTAAATGGTTTTAATTGCACCTAACTGCTCCATAATAACACAATATAATACAACATTGATTCAAATTAAAATCCATGTACAGAAATTGTGTAGTATCACTCAATCGCATTGTGGCTTTTACACAAAATTCCTGGATGAGATATTCCTCTTGACAAATCTGTCAAGTGATTTTGGGCCCCATGAAAAGATCTTACACTGGACCTCACCACTATTTAAATAAATTATATGTGATCCTGCTTTGGGTCACTAGAATTATTACCACATTTCTCCCCACTCAAAATTGCACAGCATGTATGCATGCGATGAATACAGTACACAGTATGTTCATATGTATGTAGGCACCTTCACAGAGATGTTTTGTTGGGAGTGAAAATTAATGTCCACTGGCCTGTCTTTGAGATATCCTAAACAGTATTTAAGCCCAAGTCATCTGCTGCTAGTGGAGAAATGAGGACACTCAGATTATCTCATTTAAAAGTGGGTCAGCATATTTTTTCCTGGGCTTTAATGTGCCCCATGTCTCTCCTGGAGTACACTAATGAATAATCAGATGCTGAATAATGCATGATGAAAGACATTCAGTATAGTACAGACTGAGGGGCACTAATGCCCCTGCCAGCAGGTTGGAGGGGGGGGGTCAGTGGGGCATGGGGGCAATGGAGGAAGAGTGATAGGAGGTGACAGGGCAGGCAGGTCCGTGCTAGCCTTTGGGGACGAGGGGACTGGACATGTCACCCCATCACACAGAGGGTCAAAAACTAATTTCAGATTGGCTACCACATAAGACAAACGCATAGCAGCAGGCATCACAGAGGGGTACTAAGGCAAGTGTTTAAAGCTCTTTGTATACGCATACTGTATGTATGCACACATACACAACACGTCTGAGTGCATGGTTCCCGTAGTTTAGTATTAATCACGCTTCAAGGGTGTGGCTCGTAGTTGAGAAGCAGTCTTGACACTCATTCTTCATCACCATCTCCGCATGTTCTATATTTTTATAACTGTTTTCAAAGGTATAAAATTTACACAAAGCAGCTTCACAACTCCTCTACACTCTCAATTCATTATGCACGAAGACGAAGTCATTCAAGTCAAAAACATTTTTTAAGAGAAAAAAAAAAACTGCATTATTACCAAAAACTTTTAACAGTCATTTAATAGATGACATATGAATACCATAAACTTCAAACAGACATGAGTCTAGTTTGTAGTCTGCAGAGCCCTGCAGGAGCTAAGTTGTGTGTGTTTGTTTGGTTTCCGTGCGGACGAGAGAGGTCTGAGGCACAGGAAGAAGTCATCACTCACGGCCTGTGTGCCATTGTGTTAATGTGAGAACAGGAGGGCAGCGTTTAGCCTTTCGTCAGGGTATGGGCTCAGGCTGCTTTTCAGGGCCACCGCTGCATGTAAAAACCTCTGATAATGTTTCCAGAACAATGTGTAAGACGAGTGTGCGTTACATATGTTCACCATATATTTTGTGGGTTTTTGTTAAGACACAAAAAGCCACAAGCAAATACTGGAAAATAGACAGAGGCAAATTTGATCTTACTCTGGCAGTATATCACCCCCTCCTAGTCTCCTTGCCACACGTCTGAGGCAACGCAGGGACCAGGCTAGTGACACAGTATACGAGAGACCACTGGGCCAGAGGAGGAGGATACCCATTGGTCACATGATCTGACATATTTGTGCACACTGCTTCTTTCTTATGTGAAACAAGGCCTCTTACACTGGGAAGATGAATGTATGTATGAGAGAGAATGATCTTGTGCGTGTTCCTGTGAGCACTGAAATGTGCTGAACAGTGGAAAAGCTTTGCAACCACATCCGTTTTAACACCATCGTCACGTGCTCAGCCTACAGTTCTGTGAAATCACTGGAGGCTTGAATCTGCAGCCTACATTTGCAGATCATTTCACAATGGAATCCTTTCATATGACTGTGCAGAGGAAGTTTAAGAGGTATGACAAATATGCAAATAAGGAAATCTGAAGGCCTGGCTACCTCTCAATGGCTTGTCTACCCCAGGGAAACAATGAGAGCACCTGACCACATGCATTCAGGAGAAGAGACCTGTGGTTCCCCTTACCACGTTGGTGTCTGTTTCTATGGTGTCCTCCACATTATCTGATTGGTCACTGAAGGAAATCCGCCCCGGGCGGCAGTCTAACTGGATGAGGCCTCGGCAGCGGTAATGGCAGGTGAACCTGCAATCTAAAAGTGAGACGAGAAGGAGAAAAAGGTCAATGAAAATCATAATAAATACAACAATTCAGCATGTATCATGTCATGACATTAGTCTAGGGACTATTCAACTCAGTGCTGCAGTGTCAGCAGGTATTTGCAACAACCGTGCACTACACCACCTGATTTCACTAATTATTTTGCCTCCGTGGTTAAGAAAGTGAGCTCATTAGTGGAATCAGGTGGTGTAGTTGACGGTTGGCCCAAATACCTGCAAACAATGCATCCTGCAGGATCTAAAGCTGAGTAGCCCTGCACTGGTCAAGATCCAACTGACATCCATCAAACATGTTAGTGACTCAAAATGAGTCAACACCTGTAGTGGATTCACGTGAATCCCTGAAGCACACAGGGAGAGTGAACCAAGGATGGATTTCCGTACTCTTTGCACGCCATATGGTCCCCCAGAGCCACTCAAACTCCCTAAAGTCTGTGACAACCACACTGTGTTCAGAACAAACAGATGTGCCAGACACTTTATGGTGGCACAGACATCTGTACATGCAGTAAAGCTTTGTGAGGTCAACATATGCAGACATATTGTACACAATGCTAACAAGACACAATAGAAATGATCACACATGACCGACACACTATTTAAAACATCATTTAACACTTGTGTAGGGTACAAAAAAGACCTGAAAGACACACAAAGTCAGGCACAGCACCACACATGCACCATATTTACAAGACAGATACTGAAATCAAACAATGAGCACATTTTGGAAAGTTTTGTGCTTGCATTGTTACAAATTAGTGTTGTATTCCCACCATAAATGTGTAAAGGAACATTCTTTGTCCCTGTGCAATTTCTGAAAAATAAAACATGAATAGACAATAGTTGAGCATGCATCTATTATTTAATGTGCAAGTGTGAGAAGAATAATTGCTAATCTAAGACAGAGGAAGCAGACACAGGGATGCTTCATAAATTTGAACCTATTTGAAATTGTTTTATTTAATTATTTCACATGAAATTCACTTCAAACTGAGATCACGGGGAGTTAGAAGAGCTATTTGAGAGAGGATCTGCAATTTGCTTAAGGGTACACTACAGAGTAACAACAGGGGGCTCATGTAAACACAATGAAGTACAACCCTGAGGGGTTGAATTGGAAACTCTGCTCTGCCTTATTCATATAAATGACTTTAAAGACGTTAGAATCAATCTTTTTAAATAAGCAGATGACACACAACTCAGGGGTTTAAAAAACAGTTTGTAAGCTAACACATTATTCCTTAACATGTAAATAGAATCCAGAATTGGGCCACCTGCTAAACAAAATATACCCACATAGGAAGTGAGCAGTAACAGTTTAGGGCATATATTTATTAAAGGAGGTCATATTAATATTACAGGTCTACAGGTTATAAAGTTTAGCTGCAAATACAAAAATAAAATATGAAAAAGTTATTTAGAAGGCTTACTGCAATCTCCACTGGCTCCACTAAGCCAGACATAAGTTAGAAGGGACTGATACCTGACAGTCTCTTCCAAAATAAATTTTACCAGTGATGTCATGTCCCTAACCCTGACCAACACTTGGGTTGAATTGAATTTTGGAGATTAGCTGAAAGGATGACACATTTAGGGACAGGATTATTTGGTCAAGGTCCTATTTTTGGTCACACATGCCAAAGATGGACAAAGGGAGGGTAAAACTTAAAAGGGTAGAAACAAGTTTTTGTATGTACTGTAATCAGAAGCCCAAACATATTTCTCTTTTAAAGCAAGGGCCTGAAAAGTAAGTAAATAAGAAAATGGCACAGGCAACTTCAGGCTTCATCTCTGTTGGAGAACACACTTACTATCAGCAGCCGTTTGGCAAGGCGCCTGTATGTCTCCTGGGGTTAGGACTGCTCTCCCGTTGCACACAGCCCTGACATTGCTGAGGTGTTACATCAGCCAGGGCCTTCCTCACTCACACACACACACACACATGGATAACTCTCGTTAGGCCAGCAGCAGAGAACGTCAAGGGGGCGGGGGTTAGCGCACATGCGGAAGTTGGTGTTTCTGACAACGTGGAACCCAGTATAGAAGTTATCACACAGGCTAGTCTCCCCCTGTGGGAGGATGCTGAATCACAGGATATACTTCTTACAGCTCTCCCACAACTCTCTGTCTCCTCTACATCTCATCTCAAACTTGTCACTCGCACTGAAGTAAAACACTGTCAATCTTTGGGGTTTTGGTCCAAATGTGTAGCCCTGATGCCTCTATCTAGTTACTGGATACCTAACACCATGTGCCTTTGGTCAGACCGCCCTAACAATATGCTTCTCTTACAATCCTTCACACAGCTGGACACCACTGACTTTGTTCAAAATGGCAGCATTAATGGGGGAACAAGATCCAACATTTAAACTATAAAAGCATTTCTGTGAAAATGATACCAACGAATCACTGCAAGTTGCTAATTGAACAAGAAACTTTAGGGGAAGGAATTTTAGGGAACCAGACACCGCAACAGAGATGACATAGTCATGAGACGCTTAAGTCTGAAAATCATTTCATAGTTTCGCATGAAAGAAAACCCTGACAACTGCCTGAGTCATTCCTAGTTTACTGTTTCCTGGGCCCCAGGATTCTACAGCACAATTACACACGTCTTAGGGGAGCAGAGGAGGAAGTCTCCAGCTTGGTCATGTCTTTATTATGCATTGCTTTTCTCTTTTTTTACCATCAGCATATGACCTGATCTCAACAGTTCTGAGTTTGCACTGCCCTCTAGTGGAATTATGGTACAAGGCCAAAATGGGGAAACTTGCTTTAGCCATGTAATGTACACAGTCCACATACCGTAAATCCTCAAATTGTGTCCGGGGTCTTTTATTTACTTAGGCTGCACAAAGCACAGGCCTTTATTTGGGGCAGGCTTGTATTCGAGACAGGCCTTTATTTCTTATTAGGCTTCTGGTGTAGAATTTTATTCTTAGAAATAAAGTAAAAGGCTACACTTAAAGTGGGCCAACACTGTTCAACACTTCCTGTAACCATTCAGAAATCGATTAGTGTCAGTCTTAACAGACTTAGTTTATTGCAAATATTCTCAAACACAATAAATTACATGCAAGTCCAGAATCCATAAAATAACAACTTGCCAGACACGCACTCATGAACAATAACAAATTAGCGTAGATAACAGCAAGTCAAGGATCTTTTTTTCCTAAAGTGCGTTTTATTGTGAGACATGCGTTTCGTTTGGAGCAGCATACCGGTAGGCTATCAAAAGATTTTCGCTTTGGTTTGGGATTTAATTTACTTTTGGACTGTTTGATTCTATTGCTAAATGTTGGGACTGATGGGCACTGAAATCTGGGGGGTATTTGATGGTTCACTGTTAAGTTTTATGTAGTTGAAAGAGTGTCGGGATTTCCACCCGTCTGTTTATTGCGGGCCAAGGCAGCCGCTTTCATTCATTCATTGAACGTGCACTGTGCTGTAAATACATGGAAACCTTATTGCGTAGCCAAGTAGCCTAAATTGAGTTAATTTTTAATTTTGCCTGATTTTATTTCATTGAGTTAAATCGAAACAATGTCTTCTAGTGCTCATGGGCTGATAGCCCTACTGGTAGGCAATATTACCCCGGCTTGTATTTGGGGGCCGGCCTTTATTTGTCCCAATCGGCCACGCCCCCGGCTATTATCCGAGGCCCGGCTTCAAATAGAATCCCAGACACAATTTGAGGATTTACTGTCGTAGGTTTTTTCCTACACCAAATCCTCTTCATTTGAGAATTATATATTAATTGTAGCGTAACATCAATAATATATATCCATCATATAACATTTATATATACTTTGTTATAAGCAAGATTATGATTATATTTTGTATCCAGTAGTGTACACGGCATCTTCAGTGCTAAAGAGAAACACTTCAAACAGGTCAAACTACATGCTTACAGCAATGCGTTCATAGTTTAAAGCAAATGTTAGATCATGTTTGGAGAAATAAAGTACATGATTAGTAAACACAACTAGTAGATCACTAGAGGTCTTGACCATTTCTTTACTACTGTTCTCAATGCTGTGGTTACCACACAGATCATCAATACATACAATTTACAAAAATAACAAAACAATCAGACATATGGAAGACATTCAAACAAGAATCTTATTCCACTTTCAAAAAAACTAAATTCCCATCCTCCACACAGACTCATACTGAGAGTCTGTGGGAGGATCTAGCTGAGAGACACAATCTCCTTCCTCTATCATTGCTTTAATGCAACCTCCGCCCTGACACACACGTACCACTCAGTGAGTAAACCACATTTCATACAATCCATCTCTACTCATGCGATGCACACTCTCACCTGCTGCTGTTATTTAAGCTCTATTCAAACCACATCTCATCCGCACACTCTACATACACTCAGTAAGTCTAAAAAATAAATCTATTAAATACCCAATAAAGTGCTCACTGAGCTACTAACACACAGGGACACACGCATGCACGCACACACACACAAACTCACACTCTCTCTCTCTCTCTCTCATTAAATAACATCTATAATGTGTGCAAACCACTGGAAAAGAATGTTGGATGTTATTCTTCATTTTTTACCTTGAAAGTGTGTGACACAAGAAAGTGTGCCCTGTATATGATGCCTTTCGTTGAATAACTATCCACTGGAGACTTGCACTAAAGGCCAGGCATTGTGGGGTACCTCACAGCAAAGACCAATCAGTCATCAGCTTCCTCGATACACAGCTGAACCCAACAAAGCACTACAGTTTTCTGCTGCGCCTACAGTACACAGCAAGGCTTGTTGGGAAGATGAGTCAGTAAGACTGGGAGCCATTGCCGAATCTGGCAGATTACCTGTGAAATATGAGAATGGCAGCTGTTCACTGTGCATTACCCACACAACTGCAATCTGGGTACAGGAAGCCTGCGTCTTCAAACATGACACATATATGGATATCTCACTGATTTCAGAGATCCACTACACCCCCTCTGGGAGCAGTGAATGGAGGCCTCTCAAAAGGGAAAGAGATTATCTGAGCCTCAAGGGGGGGACGTCTGCTAAATCTCATCTGGACCAAAGCCTACTCCGCTCATCCATTCTGCCTGCCTTTCTGTGCTGCTCTGGCTTCCCACAGCAACACCCCCACCCCCCACACCATCCACAAGAAGAGGGCCCCCCTCTGGGGCCCGCACAGAGCCCCCACTGTCTCCAGAGCAGCAGGCACACAAAGGCTGCGGGCGGCCTGGCGAGCAGGCCCGAGCAAAGAGGAAACGCACACACAGCTTCTCCCGCATCAGAGCGTGAATATTCATCAGCCCTCCGAGCGGGGGGCACAGTCGCCCCCTGTCTTCAGCACCCAGCCAGCTTATTCACCCGCAAATCAGAAGACTGCATCTCACTTCTAATCTGCCTAACGACTGAGGATTGAAAAAAAATTTTTTTATCATTAATGTCAAGCAGCTTAAGAGTATGAGCCACCTGTTTCTCCAGCATACACAATGTGGGGACAGAGTCTAAACTGGAAAGAGAATATGATGGCACACATTGATGAATAAAAATAGAAGCTATAAGGGTGAATGTTGTGGTGAACAGAGGAAGTTATCTGTGAGACAATCGTCGTCTCTGAGTCATCGCAGCAGCGCAGGGCTAGCTGATGAATGTCACACCTCAGTCTTTTTCTCAATGTAGGACCTTTCCTAGTAGTTCATACTGTACGCATCATCGGGAAACAAGTCATTGGGAGCTGCAAAATGAAAAGTTGTTTGATAAATTTTGTGTATCAGATAAGAAAGGATCAGCCGCCCCTCATTCTCTGTGACTTACAGAGCACTTTTCCACTTCTAGCCGGATAAGAGGACCAAGCGCACTACCTACTAGAAGACAAGATCTGAACATTGCTACAGTATCTGACGCCTTGTGGCAGGCTTTTAAAGGCATGAGATTATTTCAGAGCACTCCATTTCACTCTTAAAATTATGTATTATGGAATGAAATCTGCCTGGAAACATAAACAGTGTTAATCCTTTAATGAGAGGATTACCCAGTGAATGCAGGAGTATATTTCACGGCTGAAAGGCATGGATAAAATGATTGAAAAAAAACACGGACGCTACACTTCTCAAACCAATGAGGACCTGGTGGATGTCTTGGGGTCTTACATTGCATGCAAGTGGGATTGAAATGGCCGTCACGGTGTTATAGCCATGCCATAATGAGCTGGGACTGCTATGAGAGAGAGCTCGATTGACCTACTCTCATCCATCATGGATGGTATAGTAAAAACGCTTCGTTCAATACCCCTGGCTGCCCGATGGAATAGCTATCATTGATGCAGCGAGTTCTTCTCTGGTGCAGTTTGGAGTTAGGGGTTTAAGTGACAGGATTACGAGCAGCTCCCTCAGGCATAGTGAATGATGCTGTATGTGTGCTGAGCACTAATCAGGCCAGGGAGGGGGGTGGGGAGCGCCTCTCGCTGAACTCAAGCTAGAGCTGGCAGCTCAACTGCAACACAGTCAGAATATCATATTCATGTATCTGGTGGAAACTGCTTCAAATTTTCTTGCTTTAATTTGCTGTTCATATATACTTTTTTATTTGGTGTGTTGAAAAACCTACAGTAGGAACTCCCTGTGCTTGGTGTCAACTTGTCTTAAACAGTGAGAGATAAAAATACAACACAAACTCAAGAGACACACCCTTCCTTCAAGACAGTGCTAACCACAGCTACCTTTTCTAACCCTAAGATCACAAACTTGTGATTAAAATCTTCTTAACTGGAAAAGAAAAAGTTCTCAGAGAAAGTTGTGTAAAGGATAAAGGCACAACATTCAAAGAAAAAACTAATCACACTATAAAGAACACACAATGTTGCACAATTTGCTTTTCACTCCTTGATGTCTTTTGAAACAGCTTTACTGTACTAGATTTGACCCCCAAACCTTTATCATGTCCATTTCCGTCTTCCTGTGGGAGAACAAAGACCCCTCCTGATCCCCCACTGAAGTCCAGCTGTCAGCGCTCTTAGAATGGATTTAAACATCCCAGAGCTTCCTGTTTGCAGTGCACCCTGTCACCCTGTCACCCTATCCCCCTGCCTGCCCCTGTGCTCCTGCCCTGAAGCTCTGACCCAGCACAAGGTTCCTACCTCTGCCTCTGCCACAGTTTGGACATAAGTCATCCTCCAGTAATCCTACACAGTACCCTGCCTGCCCCTGTGCTCCTGCCCTGATGCTCTGACCCAGCACGAGGCTCCTACCTCTGCTTCTGCCACAGTTTGGACATAAATCATCCTGCTGGAATCCCACACAGTACCATGGTTTGTCTGGGTCAGGGGCGGTTCTCTGGTGTTTTACAAGGTCAAAGAGTGAACTGCCATAGCAGGAGGTGGGATGTGCATGTCTCGTGGAGTCTACTATGCAAACCAGTCATTCAACCACTTGAAATATTCACAAAATAGCCACACCCACAGTCATAACTAAAGATAATATACTATAAAAACATATTCCGAAAAGAGGAAAAAAATAGTGGCTTATGCAGTACAGTCGCAATGAAGCTGCACATGTGGGAGGGAGAAAACATTCGATGAGTTTTCCTTTAGCTTACCACTGAGCAATAGTTAACAAACCACTGAGGCACGTATGCTAAACAAACATCAGAAGTGCCCACGCTAGTTAAGGGGAAAGTGTTTTCACTCATTGCGTTGGTGTCTATAACTTCAGTGGCGCCCTGCCCCCTTATCAAACCCAGCCCGGAGCTGGGACAGATGGGCCCAATCAGGCCCACCACACTCAAACAAACTGTGCAGGAGAAACTGAAGGAATTCCATGACTCCAGGGGAAAAATGAGACATTTATACAGAAAAAAAATAATAATAATGGAAGGAAAAGTTAAGAAAAAGGAGGTAAGCCCGGAAAGTGTGGTGTGATGGGGAAAGCCTGCTTGTGATGGGTGTGAGACATGCTGATCTCAGCAGCAGAGCAGCATTAGCAGAGGGTAGGCCTACTGCCATCTCTGTCGCTCCTGTTCACACACACACACACACACACACACACACACACACACACACACACACACACACACACACACACACACAGTCTCATTTACCTGCTTGGCACTGTATCTCTGACTGTCATCTGTGATCTGTAGACCAAGCCATGTATAACAGTCAAATCACAGAAATCAGCATTCACATAATGCTTACCAGTTCAGATCGGAAAATACTTCCTGAGGTGGACTAGAGGTAACTGGGCACACAGAGTTGAGAGTGGATTAAGCAGTCTGAAGTTCAGTGTCACAGCTCCAAACTAAGCAGAGTCTGTATTATTCTTTTAAAGACTTTTAAAATGAGGTTCTTTGCTCAAACAACAATCAACTGCATATATTCAACCAAACAAGACAGCAACACAGTCAAACTTTTATGCAGCCTAAATGTGACACCTCTGACATAACCCTATTCATCATCACAGCAGTGCTCATAATTAGCTTCACGGTATTTGCCAGCACTGGTCGTAGTCACTGAGTGAACCACAGTTATAGAGAGGATACAGGGTTTAAAAACATCCTACTGTGAAGGCTTATTTTTGATCATGGACAAATACTGCATTTGTCTCTAAAGATCTGGCACAGGGGGCACAGCCTAACATCTGCATACTCACGTCTCTATAGTTGTAATGAAAAGATAGGGAACATGAGGGTTTGAAATAATGGTCACTTTATTAGGTATTTATTAACTTTTACTATTAGACTTATTGCTATTCTGCTGCTGCAGCCCATCGGCTTCAGGGTTTGACATGTTTTGCATTCAGCACTTCTGCATACCACTGTTGTTAGGTGTGACTATTTCAGTCACCTTCCTGTCAATTTGAACCAGTCTGGTCAGATATTCTGCTGCGTGATTGCCTTATTAGATATTTGCATTAGCGGGCTGGCGTACAAGTCTGCCTAATAAAGAGGTCACCAAGTGTAAGTCAAACCCAATGTAAAAAAAAAACCTAAGGAAGTTAGATAAGAACATATAGGCCTAAAATAATCATAGGATGTTGAATGTTTCACAGCCCATCTCTGAGAATGACTCTGATGTACTTTCTCACTGTTCCAAATTGCACCAGCAGTGTCCACTGGACAATGAAAATAAAGCTTTATCAGGAAAAAAAAAGATTGTGGCCAACTTCAATAAAACAGACCTGCACTTTATTATCAATTAAAACATCCTATTGGAAACAGCCAGGTTTACACAGGAGCAGATATCAGTGAGGGGGAAGGAAGTTAATTTTAAACACCCAAGACAACTGAGATGGAGGAAAACAGTGTAGAAATGAAAAAAAGCACCCTGCTGTCAGCAGACAAAGTGAGATTGTGTTCAGATAGTGATTGGTGTGGCCTAGGCCAGAGAATACAATCAAAGACAGTGCTAACGGAACTCTTTACTTGAACATTTATTTCAATGAGCATCACATTTGCTTTCACCTGAACAGTCTGGCTGTGAAAACAAGGTCTCTAAATTCAGACTGGCTGCATCCAAGCTTCCTCAAAGCTGGAGTTTGTGGCAATGTTCTCCCTAATACAAAACCTCCTCATTAAAGCCCTTAAATCCATTCACAGTTAATGAATGCACAGGGGCATGAATGGGACCGCATCACAAAAAGCTTATTTATGCCTCCTTGGGCATCGCAGCAACCTTGTGAGAGGAATGCATGGCTGCAGCAATACCACACGGATGAATGTTCAATGCTATTTCAACTCTATCAGAGTATAGAGTTCAGTTAGGACCATATGAACTCTGAGTTCTGAATATTATACTGTGCCATACCCTGCCCAGCTCATCTCCACTGCAGCAAGTGTCACATCCGCAGTGTGAGAGACAGCCAAAGCTGAAACTTTGGGCTAGAGACATAGGAAAACAGATTGTAAATCTACCATAGAGGTGGTACACAGGCAATAAGATACACATGCAGACAAGCAGCCATGTACTAACATGCAGACTGCAAGACAGGCAACCTATGAGGCAGACAGCAGACAGACAGGGATGGCAGATATGCACCAGGCTGGTGGTACTCACTGGAGCAGCGCAGACTCTGCTTGTATAGACCCCAGATGAAATCACCACACAGGTCACACCAGGTAGGGTGGGCATGAGTGCAGGGCTGGAAGTCATGTCCCTCCCCGGTCTGATCAGTGAGACGTGGGTCTACACTCTCCCCCAGGAGGCGAATAATGCGCACCCTGCTCAGCAGCTCCGGAACCTTCCCCGGGCTGATGCGTAGCGCGTTGACCCGCTCCAGACGAGGTGTGCGGGGCTCTGGCGGGGAGGTCAGCTCGATCCGGTCACGCAGGGTCAGTTCCTGCAGCTCGATCAGCTCACCCTGAGACATCCTGCCGCTGGTAGGCAGGTAGACGTGCAGTCGAGCAAGGCTGATCTATAACCTGAGAATCAGTCACTGACTGGCATGTAGATCCTCTTCACTGTGTATGATTGAAGACCTCAAATTCAAAACCATTATAACTCAGCCAGCATTCTTGCCAATACCTATACAGTGCAGCTGAAGTTTTGTGGCACATCAGATGTTTACAGGAAGGGAGAGAGCATCCCTATCCAACTTCAGCAGTTGTTTTCTTTGTCCATGCTGCGAATGTTCCACAGAAGGTGTTCACATTGCTGGCCTCAGAGTTCCTTTTTCCAATAAAATTCAACCCCATAAAGGCATGTATTCAAGCCATGGATGGGAAGAGAGTCATCAGGTGCATCTCTAAAAGATCAGTTCCTGTTATCCACTCTACACCAGTTTCCTGCAAAAGATCAGATGACAAGAAATTGAATTTTGGTTCTGATTCAATGAATTTCTCCATGAAGTTGAATTTACACTCAAGTTTTTTTTAATTTTTTTTTTTACAAGAATCAGAATTTCTTCACCGAAAACAGACAGAAAACATGTATTGAAGACCAGTGGACACTTCTGCTCATCAATGGAAAGGAGGAGAAACAGCATGATTAAGATTAACTTAATAAATCTAGCCCAGAAAGAAAGCCACATTGTCCCAAAATCTGGGACAAGACAGAGTTTAATCCCAGCAGCTCAGAGAGGATACAGCAGGTCTATGTACATTTGATGTCTTCATGACAGACACTCAAGGCAGTCTTGGCCAATATTTAATGTTTTTAAAACCATGGAAACATTAAAGATATTGTCTAATAGGCTGTTGCATTTTAAAAACACACTGACAAAATCCTTGGGTGGAGTACTTCTGTTCTGTACTTCTGGTCACTGCGATCTGTCCTTGCAACTTCTCTATATGAAAACAAATCATTTGAATTACAACCCAAATAAACACAGCATGCAAATGTAGATGTACCACTCCTGAAGCACAGCGAGATTCCTGCTCCCCAAATCCCACATAATCAACCTAGTGACAGCCAATAGTAACATAGTGACAATAGGGCAAGGCTGGAGTTTTCTGTCATGGCAGGTTTGTATTAGTATCTTCAACTCTGCTCAAGTAAGTTACACATAGGTACTTCTACTATGTGTAACTTCTACGAAGGAATTTACCAAATTAGGAAATAATTAGTCGTATACCACAAGTATATTAAATGTTATCTTAGACTATGTTAAAGGCACCTTTCTTTACTTTATGAAAAAAAAACCCCAGATTATATGTTCAGTGAAATTAATAAAACAGGTCTAATCAGTCTTGAAGTGTCCGGTTTATCCAGTGAAGTCCTGATAATTAAAGCATAAATTATTATTTCCAATCATCTTTGCAACTGATGGCAAACTGGCTGTTAATTTTGTGAAAAATTATTACAGATTACACATACATTAATTTATCATATTACTATTAAATAATAATAAATATTGCTCCCGAACACAATTCTCACTGTATATTTACATTAACATTTTAGTCATTTGGCAGACGCTTTTAATCAAAAGCGATTTACAAGTGCAAATGTTCTTCCACAAGTCAAAGCATCACATCCATAACTAGGAAAATACACATGGAATGCTGCTCTGAACATATAGTCATCATAAGTGCTGGGTTAGACAAGGAGGATAGGGATATCAGAAAGGGGGGGGGGGGATCAGGAGGGAGGACTAAGGTAGAGTCAGAATACCTATAAATCCTAAGTAAAGTCTGCAACGATACAAACTTTAGTCCTGTTGATTACAGGTTAGGGCTCATACATGCAGCATTGAAATGGGCTACTCAATTAATGAATCAATGCGTGAATAGCAGTGACGGAAGTAACGAGAAAAAACAAACAGAAACAATACTAGAATATTTGTATTTCATGTTATACATTCCATTTTAGCTCACGTTCGCCTAACCGGTTCCATAAGGAATGTGTTCATTATTTTCCGTAAATGGTGGTTGCTTATGCACATTGCATGTAGTTAATAGGCTATCGAGTCATTACGGTCTATGAACAGTGACATTTATGACCTTGTGCTAGCTACAATACATTTATAGACCACGATTCTGTCGAGTTATATGCTGTTCGCATTGCTAGCAGTAGCCTAAGTAAAAATGTAATTAAATTACATTAAAAATGCATTACCTTGCAAAATAGCTTATATTTAGGCCATCCATGCGGAGCCGCTTCAGAAGACAAATCGAAGTCCCATCCACAGTCAGTGCCCAGCGCACAAATTGCTTGTTTGTCACAGAATGTCGCCGATAGGAAGCACACGTGCAAGAAACAGAAGAGTAAATAAAATAACCATATTCTCAATTGGTTACTGTTCCAGTTAGAGTGGACTAGTTATTCCGTGACAGGTCCATCCATGGTCACAGGTCCTCATCATATTTTGAACATCCGTCTTCGTCGTCAGGAGCAGTGTATTGTAAATGTTACAAATTTGGAAATAGCTGCTTGTTTTTTGAACGTCGGTGAAGTTGGAAACTTTGAATTAGTTGAGCGTGGCTGGTTTCCTCGGATGTTAGCTTGTAACACATGACTGTCACAGCTTAGAGTAACCGAAAACATTTGACAGATAATCCTTTTACGACCGAACGGAGACAATCTTGCATGATGACTCAGTAGGCTACAGCCAGCCTCTTTTCGAAACTAAAATGTTTGGGTGCTCGAAGTGTACTACTTACATGACGTCGCCTACTTCTACCCTACTACATTAATTAGAGCAAATGGAAAACATTCAAAACTGCCGCGGAAGAACGTATCTTGGACATCTAGCAAACATTCCACTCGCAGAGCCGACGCAACTTCCATCCGAAGCACAGTGATTTTGCCGAAGTTCACACAGAAATGATTGAGGAGGTTTGGTGTGATAGTAGGGTACAAATATCTTTCAACACAACGGAAAAGCTGAACTGTCGGGAATAGAGACGCGCCCAAATCCCGAATTAGTACTGTATGCAAATAAAGAAAACAAAATGGGATAGCTCCAATGTACTGTGCATATTTTTCAACTCGTCTTTTTTAAACTGCGAGTGCTGTTTCTTGAGAAATGCTTGGGGGTGGGCAATAGGCGAAGAAGCCCATAGTTAACTATTAATGGGCTGCAGCTATATTAGCATCGCTTGCCAAAAACGCGTGTTATATGCTAAAGCGAGATAGGGTTAATTATTTATCAAGCGATATTGGCTAGATCGAAATGTAAACATATTGTGACACTCATATTGTACATCAGTGGAGCAAATTTGTTCAGCATGTTCTACCAGTGACTTTTCCTGCTTTCCTACTTTACTGGCAGGGTCAAATTGCACGGTTAATCGTTACATAACATTGTTAAAAGGTATCTTAAAATGTTACTGAAAGTATTTAGCGCAGTTATATTTTTTGCACTTTGTCAGCACTATGCAGTTTTTAAAAGATTTGCTTTTTAAAATCTTTATCAAGTGATCCAGGGTACTGGATCACACATACTGATAGCTTATTAATAATGTCTGCTTGTCTGAATTAAGCATGAGACCCCAATAATTCTCTCAGTTACAAAGGATTAAGAATGATGTTAAAGCTAATTGGCGGTGTACTTCAGCAATGAATGCGCTGACTATTTTGCTAGGCATTTAAGAGAACAATACAAAGAACGATACCAAGCTGAAGAACTCAACAATTTCTGAATGAAATATAGTTTTCATTTTTGAGAGATGAAGTAGATGGCATTGCACTCAACAGAATCAGTGTTGTGTTGGTTGTTGTTTTTTATGTACAATTTAAATATGGATCAAACACAATACAAAACAACTCGCAATAAAAAGTAACTAGGAACACAGTACATTATAAAATTTGACAAACTTGCGCATAAGTAAATAATTACAATCACTCTTAATCCTTTGTTTCAGTTCAAGGAAAAAACTGTTGTCTTCTGACGTAGTGAAAACCTTTAACTTCAGACCTAGTTTCTGTTACTTACATATCCAGCTGATGTTATTTCACTTCAATATTTTTGGTTTACAAGAACCATGTGTTCATCCATGTGCCAATTATGTCATTTTAGAGATGAAGAACTTCTCTTTTTACATGATGTAAGTGACAAGAATAAACACACAGTGAACTCTGCTTTACTGGTAAACATTGCACAGTTTTCAGTTCCCTTCAGTGCAACCTTGCTGCTCTGTTGTATAAAACCAGCAGCTATGCTTCTATGTTCAAGTCACTCTGGAGTTTCTCTGTGGCATCCACCATCAGTTGACAAGCTTTCTTGTGTTTTGGCCAGTGCTTCACCTGGCATTCCCTGTAGGAGCACAAGGATATGTTCATTTATGTCCATTCTCTGTAAACTACCTGCAGCAGTAGTACAGTCTGGTGGGCGTATCTGCATCTGTTGAATTCTCTGTGTTGGTAGATGGGACAGTATCACTGGTCTTACATGCGGTAAAGAACTTCTGTGCTTCTAGCCTGCATCAGTACCTCTCTTTATATTTTTGCTGTATGCAGAAAAGATGTGTGCTAGTGTTACCTGCATCAGTACCTCTCTTTATGTTACTGCTGTATGCAGAAAAACTGTGTGCTAGTGTTACCTGCATCAGTACCTCTCTTTATGTTACTGCTGTATGCAGAAAAACTGTGTGCTAGTGTTACCTGCATCAGTACCTCTCTTTATATTATTGCTGTATGCAGAAAAACTGTGTGCTAGTGTTGCCTGCATCAGTACCTCTCTTTATAGTAGTACTGTATGCAGAAAAGATGTGTGCTAGTGCTGCCTGCAGTAGCAGCACTGTCCGTGCTAGTCTCAATTGCATTTATCATTGCATGCATCAATTATCATTGTTTGTGGTATTCTTGGGGTGAAGTCACTCCCTATACTGGCGTTAGCTGCAGGAGAAACTGATCCTACACTGGCTTAACCTCCACAGGACCTGTCTGCAGTACCTTACCCTGTGCCTGGCTGATCTGCAGTGTTTCTCTGTGTAGGCCTCACCAGTCTCTATGCTGGGCTTACCTGCGGCAGTACCACTCTCCCTGGCAGCGTGAGCAGCGCTTGCTGGCCTCAGAGCCACACGAGCCACACTTGGGCTTCTCTGGTATAAGGCTCTCAATCACATCCAAGTTGTAGGTCAGGGCCAGCCTGTCAGGGGAAATGAGACAGGAAGAGCAACATGGTGCTTATTCAGAGACACTAGGCTATGATAGCTTTTAACACTGAAAGACACAATTGGTACTTTATTGAGATCGCTCAGCATTTTATGCATTATACAAAAAAATAAACGGTTACAGTTCATCACACACTGTGAGGTTGACTCAAGTTGTTTTCTGGGCCCTCGCCACTTTGTGTCCCTCAATCTTCCACCTCAGTCTCCCGTCTGCGTCTCTCAATCATTTATCTCTGTATCCCCTGTATCTCAGCATTTCTCATCTGTGTATCTGTCTCCCTCGCCTGCGTCTATTAGTCTTTATCAACTGTATCGCAGACTTTCATACTGTATGCGTAGCTCACTTTCACCTGTCTCAATCTCTCATCTATGAGTGTCGAGTTCTCACCTTTGTGCCTGCTGCCTCAGATCACTTTTTGAGGGATTGAATGCATGCTTGACCTGGTACTTGGCCAAAGCCTTCCACTTGCCTGAATTCTCCTTCATTATATTGTTCCACATCTCTGGAATCTAAAGGTGAACATTTAAGAACACAATTTGGACAAAAGAAACATTCAACAGCACCAAGGCCCCTCATGCCTGTCTGCATCGTACCTGCTCCAGGATCAGGTCCTTCTTTGGGGGTGCAGGGTCCATGACCGCCAGGTGACTGAGGAAGCGTTGTAACTCACCCAGGTTGGGAAGCTGGTCAATCAATACCTCCGTCAGGAAAGCTTGCAACTAGACATAACACACACACAGACACACACACACACACACATACACCAATATTATACCGACACCACAGACAACACGTCATTAATGAACACTCAACCAGAATAACATCCTGGATGGGAATGAGGCATACAGGATGTGGCAGCCTGTAGCCTAGTGGCTAAGGTACCTGACTGGGACCCGGAAAGTTGGTGGTTTAAGCCCCGGTGTAGCCACGATAAGATCTCTTGGGCCCTTGAGCAAGGCTCAAGTCATGCTGACTGCGAGCAGCCCAACTACTGCACCACAGCGAACAGAGTTTATTTAGGACTTATGAACTCTTTGTATTATGCTAGGTCTATTTTTAAACATGTCCATTTTTGTAACAAAGATTTTTTCTTTAGTCTTGAGTCTTAAACAGAATTTCTCAGTTTTCAAAATGAGTCAGCCAGGCCTGAATAATAGATGGCTCATAATGTAATGCTTTCTGCTGTCTGGCAGGATGTGCTCATTAAACAAAATACAAAACAGAGAAAGGAACTGCCGCAACAAGCATCTGGTTCCCTCCTCATCGCCCCCTTAATCAGCAGAAAGATCAGTGGAGACTGAAGTAGACAATGCTCTGGCAGAGATTAAAACATCCTTCCTAACCACAGTTTCTGTAGAGAAGCAGCAAACATTGCTAGGAGGCTTAATGTGCTTGTACACAACCGCAGGGGGAGGTACCTTCATCTTCAAGTGCAACAATGTCTGCTCTGTGATAGTGTACCTTTAAAAGCTGGCTTTTGTTGAAGCTGTTGAAGTCATATTTCCTCTGGCATTCTGGCTTTAGCAGCAGGTTGAGCAGAGCGATCCAGACCTGGCCATCCAGTTTAGTCATCTTTACCTGGTCTTCCCTGGGAATTTGGTGCCACTTCCCATCAATGTATTTCTCCAGCTGACCTGCAGAGGGAGGCAACAGGCAATAAAGTTTTGTTAAAGAGTGTACATTTAGACATCCACTCTAACCAGTTAGCTTCTGGCTCTTGCAAATGAACCAATGATTAATCAATGAATGTCAATTCAGGACAGCACACACAGGGATGTGCCCATTAAAACACTTCAGTGATGTAATGTCAGATAGCGGAAGGCCAGTGTACCTTTGGAGAAGCGAGACCAAGGGCAGTGCTCAACCAGCTGGACCAGGACACAGGGTAGATTGTGGGTGCAGAGCAGTCTGGTGAGGACACTCAGACTGACACTGCTCCACAAAAACAGCACAAGAGCTTCATTACCATCATCATTCATTGAATTGAATCCTTTGTAAAACAGTGCAGTTATACCTTTGTAAAATGTAAAACATCACTGCTTTAATTGAAAACAATTGATGTCTGTTGATGCCCAGTATATGTAATCAGTGATTCACTACCTGTCTGTGTGATCAGTGATGTACCGAAGAACAGAGAGTGCCTTCAGGGAGATCTCAAACTCTAAGGCAGCACTCTGCTTCTGTAGTTCCTAGAAGGGAAAAAAAGATGAATGGTGATACATGCCTGCTGTGGGTGTTGTACTAAAATGGTTAGAACAACACAGATTTAGTTCAACACTAGTCACATGTCCTCACCTGAATGGAGGAGGAATTTACATCCACTGAGTGACTGTCCTGATCCCCACTCTCAGAGTGGCCAGCCATCAGAGTCAGCTTACGGTGACAGTAATCGACCAGGTCCAAAACTGAGTCCTCTGCAGCCTCGCACGACTCCTGTGGACACAGACTATGCTCAGTACACGCAAGCCAACAGCCAGACGGTTTTACAGCCAGAACTATATCTGCTAACATAAACACACTGCAAAACGTATACGTCTTTGTTACTACATGAAGAAAAAAATCAATGCTTGAACATATAAATAATCCATTATTTTTGAAAAAATTAAATCATAAACACACCCGATGATACATGACTGTCTCTAACAGGTTGCTAATGGTAGCTTCATGATGAATCTAGAAACAAAAAAAGCAATGTTAACAGACAGAACAAAAGAAACCTTCAATGATAGCGACTATACATCATATACATTAACTTTGTGGAGCGTATAGATCTTTATAATGCCTTACATACCACCATGTACAAAGGAAATGTGTTTTCTGGGTTGAAATCCTGCAGCTGACAAAGAATGGGAAAAATCTTCACTTTCCAAGCCTCCACTAAGATCATCTCATGGATCAATGTAGGGATCTGTACATGAAAAGGGGTGCAGGTTCATTTCAAAGGGTGGACTTCTATATATGAATGGAACATGAAAAATACTAGCTACGTCTAAAATGCTGTACACTGACACAGCACCAAATAACACGATGAATAATTAATAAATAAACAGAATAGCTACATTGTTAAACTACTGATACCGTTACATCCTGCAAGATAATAGACAAATCATTCTATATCAATTGTTAACAGGTTAGATGTTTATTTGTTTCTACCTTTCCCAAAGACACAAGTAACTCCTTTACAAACTCATCCTGGCTTCCCGTGGCATTAAGAATCGCCTGCATGTTAAGTTTTTCGATGTATTCGTGCTGCTTGAACCATCTGCAATCCAAAAAAGGTGATCACTGAAATAAAATCGAAATAACCATAGGACAAAACTATTTTGTGAACTAATCAACAATCGTCACTAACGTTTACAAAACGTCTGACTGCGTTACGTTAGAGCTAGGTAGCCTAGCTAACTAACTAGCAGCTAGCTAACGTTACATTAGGATTAAGTTTACGTTACCTTGGACAACCAATGTCCTTTAAGGAAAATATTTCCAGATTTTGAATATATCCTTCTGCCTCTCCGGGAAAAAGCACTTGATGGAAGGATGATGTCTCCATCATGAAAAGTTGCTATCAAATTTACAGAATTAAAACAAAACTCAGTACACAAGCAACACGAAACTCTTCAGTCTCTCATTCAACGCAACGTTGTTGTTATGGTTACAGGTAACAACAGACTCACGCGTAAACCCAGCTGCGAGGCATTCCCGAGGCATGTTGTCAACTGTGCTGTACCAGAAATATCAAAGTATTTGTGGTTGTGCTACGTGGTCCCACACTGCTTAGAGCATTAGGAGCAGATTCGAATAAACGTTGAACGTTCTTTTAAAAGGCCACAACAGAAATTGCAGCATCAATATGCAGACTAAAATCATATTTATATTTTCCCTCACTTCAATGATGTGTGTAGAAATACGCGTTTTTTATTATTAATTGCTTTCGGAGCAATAGTCAAGGTTATTTTTGCCTTTGGCTAATATTTTGTGGCACATGCTTTTCAAAATATTTTGTCCACAAAAAGCATATATTTCACTCTTCAGTGAATAATAAGAATTATTATTATTTGGTAGAGAAGTTAATATCATCCAGTGAGTTGTTCAATTAGCGACGGTCTTGATTATATTTTCCGACTGAGTTGATTAGGGAATTCGCATCGATGAACCTTGCAGGATGGTGCTGATTTTGGGTTGCTTTGATAGCTCATGAGAAGTACATTGAATAAATTAGTCCAAAATGTATTCCACACAGTACCAAACTAAAAAAAAAAAAAAAATAAATAAAAAGCCTGTTGAAATGGGTGGTAAGTAACTGAAGCAAACTCTGCATGCAAGACAGCCCAAGCTGAAATAATTCTGTAATGAAAAGTGGCTCAGAATTCCTCAGGCAATGTACAGTAAGAGCCTCATCAACACACTATATGCTTAATTACTGCTGCTAAAGGAGGTTTCATTTGTACCAGATCTTCAAGCTGGTGCACTTCATATTCCATAGCGGTATTAAATATCTGGTGATAATGTTAAAGTTGTAACTTTTGTATTTACCATATCATAACACCTTTTTAATCTATACTAGCCTTATCTGGTGCAAATTGTGCCCAAACAATTAATGCAAAAATGCACTTTTCACAGCAATGTATACAATGAATAATTTCAAAGAAAACTTTATTCCATAATGTATAGCATTTTATTAGGACTACTTTTAAATGAATGTTGCGGTATTCTTCGCCCCAACTGACCTTTAACATAAAGGTACAGAATTGGGATAGTTGAACATGTTTAAAGAAATGGTAACAAATTAAAGCTACAAGCATCCTAAAATGACATTCAGTGCACATTCAGTTTGAAATAACAATAAAATAAAAAAGATTGGCTTTGTAAAAAGCCACTGCCACTGAAAGCAATTTAAGAAATGGGAAATTCATTTCCAGCAAACTATGATGTTGGGATCATTCTCCAGTCTCTCGTCTAGCTCTCTGTAGCTCATTCCTGCAAAAACAGTGAAAATATGCCATTACTTTTTTCTTTTGTCATAGCATCAACATTAAAATTTCAGACAAATAGTAATTTATACACCATGCCACATAGATGGATTTGCTTGTAATGAACATTGTCAAGAATATCCAAAATGCTAAAGATGTGTGAATGTGTGTAAACTGTGCAGATATATCGTTTTTGCAATAGGGACAAAGAATGTCTTCAGCTAAATTAGCCTGATGCTCATAGAAAAAAGAACCGTTGCCTTCAGAACAGGTCACTCACCAGTTTTGCAGCATATCTCATCATAGCTATGGCACCCAGTGTACAGGCGGGGTGGGCGAGACCTCTCGTCACGAATTGCTTTGACTGGGTATTTCTGCAGTCGACGAATCAGACCTTTCATCAGTCCAAACTGGATCAGTTTCCTGGTAGAAAAGTACATGATGATTAATTACCATGGTTTACACTGAAACCAAGACATTAACCTGCACACACATATTCTGTAGCCCATTTATAACTGGATAACCCCTAAAGGCACCGTACTATGAACAGCCTAAGAGTTCATTTCACACACACACAGCCGTTACAGTATGCACAGCACTGACCTCTCATCAACCCTCTGAAGCTGCTGGGAGTAGCGGGAACAGAGGTCACGCACTGTCGTGCCTGGACTGAGACCACAGTACAGCTGGAACACATCCCTTAGGCTGGCCCGCTTCTGTCCTGAAGAACGCAAATACACACATGCTCACACCTTCACACAACAAGTCATACTGATATCTCTGTCATCTGAGATACTGTATATACACAAACACACATGTTCTCCCAATGCTCTGAGTACATTGAACAGCAGTAGGATATATTTACACTTCATTTATGCATTACTATTACACACGCCATGTATAACTACTAATAAAGCCCCCGTGCCCATGACAAGTTTACCAGGCTTGGTGACATAGAGCAGACAATCTTCCTGGATGGATTTGTCATCCATGAGGTTTTGGACTTTAGGGGTGGTGCAGTACACATTGGAATACTGAAATGACAAATAATTAAATTGATATTGAGGGCAAGACTGATAAATATTGGGAGATTTTATCTGCATAATTTTTACCTGAAATATTGAGACCAGTGTTACAACTCCATAATACCTGTTGAAAAAAATGTATAATTTATGTTCATGGCAGTTACGCAGGTTTATCGATATTTGGTCATTTCAGCCACAGAATACTCACAGTAAATTCTGCACAGCAATCCGAACGAGATTTAGCTCCACATCGGCTTCAGCAGAAATCTTTTGAATATGCCTGAATCCATCAATATAGGCCAGGATCTGCAATGCAAAGCAAATTCATCATACAAAAATAGGAAAACAACATTATGCCAAAACATATCCTCCTTCCACTGTATTGGTTAAAGTCTATGTTTTAATGCAGGATGAAAGTCAAGAGTGTGGTGTACTGCTGCCTTAATGAGTGAGCAAGTGTGTGTGTGGAGTTTTCTCCTGAGTGATTGGATACAGTACCTGTTGAGTGGTCAGGTCCCACTGAGACTTGATGAACTGGTCCTTACACTGGGTGAAGACAGGTACATCATACTCTTGAACAATCTGAGGGTCCTTTCGCTGCTCTATTAGCTTCAGGTGGATAGTGTTGGACTCATCTTCAGTGCAATGAGTGAGCAGTTCAAGGTCAATAAACAAATAAAAAATGTCAGTTTAATTTAGACAGAGACAGTTTAATTTAGACATTGGCACCCCCCAACCACCCACCCACCCACACCCACCCACACCCACACACACACACACACACACACACACACACACACACACACACCAATGGGCAGAGTGCAGGCTCCTTTGGCATTGAGCTCTTCCAGCAGTGTAGACATGATAGGCACCAGCTTCTGCTTACTCTCCTCATTTGAAATGAAACCACTCTCCAACTGCAAAACAGGATTCAATACATCACTGATGGATCACAATCAATAGCATTTTCTGCAGTGGTCTGGTTTGATATTGCTTTTAGCATCCTTAAAACACTGCCACCACACAATTATATCTTAGCACAAGCATCAATATAGCTGTCGGAAGGGACTGCTGTAATATTTAAACAAAAGGAACACAGACCATGTACCAGCCTTAATAAAACCATTATAAAAGTCACTGAATTCAATTGCTTAGGTAAATACTTATTCTAACTGAATACACCAAATAAACTTCCTAAAAGCTTCAGTTTAATGTGTGGCATGTTATATAGCCATGGAGACTCTATCCTGGAGACAATAATGGATATGCACAGGAACAAAGTGTTACTTCCAGAAAAAAAAAGTTGGCCTGCAAATCAGAACAAACCATGGTAAGATTGGTATGAACTGATGCAGTTTTCTCAGGGGTAGGCCAAAATAAAAATTAAAAACCCTCTCACTTCATCAAGTCAGTTCAAGAACATGTGAGGATAATCAACATCTAAAGCCAGGAAAAGCTTACCTCCAGTGTAGTCAAATATCCAGACAGTTTTTTCACAATAGGTTCCAAGGCACAGGTTTTTGTCTGAGCATCACACACAAACCCAAGATTGAAGAGTAGGGCATTGCGACTGTACTTCTTGTGTTCAATGCACACTGGGCAGCCAATTAGCTTCTTCTCCATTGCAGTGCTACATTAATACAGACACGGACTATATGTGAATACTGTAAACTCGACAGCATGTCAAAACCGCTGCATGACATTTAATAATCACCTTTATAATATAAGTCTCTATGAGTCAATTAAGAGGCAAATGTGCTGATGGCACAAGATAGTATACTTACACTGTAATTAGTTTGTTTTGCAGTTCAGGCTTGGTGATAATGTACACTTGCACTGTGTCAAAGAGTTCTCTTGAAATATATTCCTCAGGAACCTAAATTCAACAGTACATATTGGATTTACTGTGCACGGAAAATATATAGCCACGGTAACTAAAATGAGGCTAGGATGCTTTCAAACGATAGCTAAATGGATCAAATAAATCATTTTCCATTCATTTGATTAGTATTGTATTCTTTCAGTAATGCAATAAAATGAAACTCCGCAAATGGCCTTGCTGATCTAAAACTTACCTGGTATGTAATTTTCGGACCTAAAGTAGGATGAAACTCGCTGAAAAATATACACTCGATTCTCCTCTTACTTCCCATATTTTAAAAACTAAATTAATGTTTTAATAAATGAAGGGCATGCATGGCATTTTCGTTGATATGTTTTGAACAATATTAAATTAAATTCCAGTAGTAGCTGCTGATAGCGAACATATCACATTGTTAAAAACTTCAGGAAGCTCACCACAATAACAACACTGATTAACCCGGAAGTTCTTTTTTTACTCATCCGTCTCTTGATTCAATGCGATTTTTTTTTTTGGGTGATTTGCCACAAGGTAGAGCCAGTGTCCTGTCGCTGTGCAGTTCGGCTATTTTTAACTTATTATAAATTGTTTTCATTATCTTTTCCACAAAACTAATCTAAATAACATTTATGCCAACTCAAGCCACTAAATGCAAACTTTATTAGAAATCCTACTTCTCAATGGCTAACATCTCAATTTTAACATCTATGAGAAATTATAAGAATATATTTGCGTATAAGGCGCCTCGGTGTTTCTGCAGACCATGGTTTTATGCAATAATGTTTTTGCCTTGACCAAATTATAGTTTTTTTTTAATCAAATAAATGCCAGAAATATGCAATGAATAAGTTAAAATTTGACTACATTACCCAGGTGCACTTGCAACGTGCAAATGGAAAGGTGGAGCGTGCCCGGCCTGTGTGTGGTTAGAGGAGAAGATGGTGGAAACAGCAGGAACAACGTGCACGATACTACGTCCCAAACGATTCGAAAAATACCGACCATCACAACCAGGCATTAGGTATCGCTTACCCGGGGACAATCATAGATAGTATATACATAAATAAGACAATAATCCTGCTTTAAAATAGTTATTTTTGTGAAACGTGGTGAGGAAGATTTGGCAGAGTGGAGTGGAGTAGCTAGCTTGCCAGCTAACTTGACTAGCGAGTTTTGTGTTAGGGAAATTTTGGCACTACTGCTCTAATCTTGCCGGTTTATTCAGTGGTGAAGGCGTTGGTGTCTGTTGAATAGGCTAGCTCGGTTGTTGGTGGTCAAGGATATAGTGGAGACGAGCATATCGAAAGCAGTCCCAACTAGGGGAAGTTGCATTTGCGTGTCTTGCTGTTACTGTCGGCCCAGGTTTTATTTGAAGCGGAGAACGAAGAAACTGGCGCCATGCCGAAGAATAAAAAAGGGAAACGTGGTTCCAATAAGGGTAAGTTCAGCTAACGGTAAATTAATTGCTAGTGCGACATGTGTTGTTTACTGTTAATTGATAACGTTGGCTAATTTAACTATGGTGTTGTCTTTCTTGGAAGTAAAATGGCTTAGCCTTCAGTTACATTAGAATTAGATTGTCTTAGATGAGTGGTTAGTTTGACAATTAGCCAATTGGCTGTGTCTAGCTAACGTTACATGTCCTAATCTAATATGTGCCACACACTTACTGCTAGCGTCGGGTAACCACCAGTCATATAGCTACAGATGAAGCCACTTGCCTAAGCTTGCTAGTTGGTTAGCTGTGTGAACCTAGTCCAAGTTAGGCTACCTAGCTAGTCACTGCTGCAGGATTAGCTAACCAAGTGGTGACCCGTGAGCTTTGTAGCTATTCTAGCCACGCTGTCAGCTGGAGTGGCTTTGCTTTCCCAGAACTGAAAATATGCAGATCAAAACGAATACCAGCTGTTTGGAAGTGCCATTGAAGCTAACGTTGAGCATTGTTACTTTTTGCTGTTGTTAGTCAATGACTTAATAATGACAAGCGTTAAGTAGAACAACTAACTTAATGCTTTTTTAAATAGTGGTATGTTGGTAAATTGCGACATGAATGACATGCCTGATTTTGGTTAAATTGGTAAGCTGCCTAAAAAAAGTTAACTTTGCTACTAGGGCCAGTTTACACTGCTTGCTTTGACCTTAATACACCGGTTCTAGCTAGTTGGTTAATTGTTATAGCTTGTAAGTTAGCGTTTTAACTAACTTGTCAAGTTTGTTACTGTATAAGCTAAGTTAGCGTATGCTTTTCACTCTTGCACAGTACTGATATGCTACCATATTAACGGTAACGTAACGTTAAAGGACATTAACGTATTTGGCGAAACTCTTTTCATAAAGACAAACTCCCAGCGTCTTTAAAGGAGTAGCATGGTAGTTTAATGTGACACTTGCCAGTTGGCTTTAGGCAACAAGAAAACATTGCATCATTTTTTTAAATTATTATTAATTCATTTAAATGTATTTTAAAACTTTTTTTAATTTTCCTAATACATTTTCTAAATTTCCCACTATAAAAGTTCTC
The DNA here is from genome assembly GCF_963514075.1 of Conger conger. Classification (NCBI taxonomy): domain Eukaryota; kingdom Metazoa; phylum Chordata; class Actinopteri; order Anguilliformes; family Congridae; genus Conger; species Conger conger. The sequence continues at coordinate 33,595,757 of NC_083769.1, read as the reverse complement.
CCGAACTGTCTGGCCGTGGTAATGAGAACTGTCAATTAGCTATGACGTGCCCCCACCTTCCTGTCGGCCAGCGGCGCAATTTGTGGGTCACTAGTTTTAGGGGAGGGATAAGGGGAGTGGTTATCCTCGTGTGACGTACTACTAGGAGAACATTCTCAACCGGTTTAAAACGATACACGATACATATAGCACTTACTCCAAAACTAAAGAACCGACATATTTCATACTTTCATCGTGTTTCTTCAATGCCCTCTTGTGAAAATTTCATATAAAAACCTAGAAAGTGTGGCCAACCACCATGTTACTCCTTTATCCCCCCAAAAAATTCTAAGACCGTTCTAGCACTCGGTTGCTTTCTATTACCAATGGTGATTGATACACCAGCATTAGAATACATATAGGCCAGGTGTCTCCATGTCTTAAACCTGGAGCAGATTCAAGTTTACTCCAGGTGTTGTACCCATGACCCAAGAAACATATACTGGAACAACCTAGGACACTTAGTCAGATGGCTTATGCCTGGAAAAATAAAACCCTCGCAATGACAGGTTTATGAAAACTCTTGCATCAATTACATCAAGCACTGTCATGTCAAATACGTTGTTTTAAATGATGGTTCTGAAGATTAATATTAGTGAAACGTGCATCCCAAAATTCAGGGGACCCCCGCATCATCACCTGTTGGGTGGTTTGTAAAAGTGAAGCCCGTTAGGCTGACTTGTTCCCACATCGTGGGGGTTGATGCAGGCGTTCGGCTGTCTTCTGTGGTCTGCTTCCTCAGGCTCTCTCCGACAGGAGGTTCTGCAGCTGCAGCTGTCGGCCAAGGCCACTCTGCAGAGTAAAGGTGCAGGTATGAGGGCCCATGCTGTGCTTTCCCCCAGCATACTCTCACCACTGACCCATTGCTCCATGTCAGCATTTGTGTCCACTGGGCATGTTAAATGTCACTACTGCCTGCATAGGTGTCTGCTCTGAGCAAATGACTGTTTTCATACCTTTATCTGTTCATTAATGCATATATTAACTGTATTTTGATATATGATATATATAGTGCCTGCTTGTTTTTTGGTTAATTTTCCCTCCATATATTGACCCTTTTCTTCCATCTCTGAATTGGTAATTGCTTTGGAAAATGTAGTTTCTTTTAAATTTTAAATTTAAACTGAACGAGCCGAACAGACGGTCATCACAGCAGAAATGTTTGGTTATCATGGCAACATGACTTTCTGTCAGAACATAGCATTTTTGTTAGTGGCTTCAGTGCTGCAGTTTTAACAGTTTGGTGCGAGGGCAGGATTTTGTGGAGACCCTGGTTTTGCTCTCTACAAAATTAAAACTGAATGGGGTGCGCACTGTTAGAAGTGTATCATTTCAGAAGGTCCATTGATCAAACTTTAACCTATAAACAGCATTCACACTTCACACTTTCTGTATGGCACTGTTTTTGCTGAGATTTATTTTGCCTCAAAATGGGCTTTTGCGAAAGACATGCAGGTTGGGCAACTTGGGCCGGATATTCACAGGGTATTGTTGCAAAAGGGCATGTGTGCTCTGTCTGCCTACAGTGTGTAAATAATGGTTAATAAATAAAATTAGTACATGGGAATATGTTGGTGAGTGCTCCGTGTTTATTTCTGTTCAATACTCAGTCATAGCCTTTCCAGAGACTCAAAAATTAGATCCAAGCACCAGGTTTGTGCTGTGTTTTTACAGCAAATGTCAGTCAATTACGCAAATGGCTAAAACTGAATGCAGCTGAAGTCATATCTTTATATTCATCCAAAGGTTACTATTTTTACCTTATTCCTCCATCTCACCCTCTACCAACCCATCACCATGTCTGCAATGAGCTTTCACGCTGACCCTTGTCTAACCTCGCCTGCATATTGTATTCATTATACAGCATGGCAGTCAACGCCATTCTGCATGTCCGTTTACCACAGGAATGCAACCAGTG